>NW_007234457.1:175338-237664 GCF_000164805.1 Carlito syrichta
AGGGTGACAGAGTGAGACTCCAACTCAAAAAAAAAAAAAAAAAAGGCCAGTGTGTTAGTAAGTCTAACAAAGTTAACCTAGGTACCCAACTTGCACAATCGGCTATATAGAACTACACTGTGATCGGTTTATTATACCTTTTGCACAAATAATACATAAAAACAGACATACAAAAAAAGAAAACATTTAAATCTTGCAGTACCTTAAAAAGTACAGTAGTATGCTATAGTACAACATCTGGCATACAAGGGCTGTCATCGAGTGAGCCAGAAGAGTTACTGACTAGAGGAGGGAGAGGAGGTAGGATATGGTAGAGCTGAAGGATCATCAGCAATAGGAGACAGAGGACAAGCTGCAATTTCACTCATGCCTGAACCTTGGTGGCACAGGTTGTGGTTCCTTGATGGATTCGATTTTATCTACCCCCTTGAAAAAAAATGATTCAGTAATCTCTGGGTAGTAGCTCCTTTTTCCCCCCTCATCATAGATGACACGGTAGCACAGGATTGCATTCTGAACAACTGTTGCAATCTTTATTTACTGTGCTATGTTTGGGTCCTGTGCCTCAAAACTAACAGTGTCTCCTCAAATAAAGTAAATATCCTTTCCTTTTTCTGCATTGTGAATCTCTTTGGTCCTTCCATTACTTCTTCTTTCACTCTTCTCTCTTCATTTTTTCTCTGGGCCTCCAATTCTACTAGGTCTTCATGAGTAAGTTCCTTGTTACACAGCAAGGAGTTCAGTGAAGTCATCCTCTTGCAGATCTAGTTATAGCTTCTTGCTGAGGATCACTAAGTTGCTGAAGTCCTCTTTGGACTCCTTATCTGCCTTCTCAAATCCATGAAAACTGTGAACAAGGGTTCTTCCAAACCCCATTCAGAATGACAGCTGTAACCTCATGCCAAGTCAAGTCAATGGTTTTCTTGGCCTTGTGGATGTTATAGTTCTTACAAAATTGTTGCAAGGTTGTTTCTGATTTGTCACTTGCCTTAAATGCTTGAAGAAAAGTGTGCCATAAATAATATTTCTTGAAAGTCACTGTAGCTCCCTGGTTCATAGGTTGAATGAGCAATGTAGTATTCAGTGGCAGATGCACTACTTTGATGTTGGGATGAAAGCCGTCCAAGAATGGAGGATGGCCCAGAGCATTATCGAGAAGCAAAGGAATGTTGAATGTAATGTCCTTCTCTATGCAATGTTTCTTTGGGATAAAGTGGTGGAAACACCAGTCTGGGAAAACGGCCTGTGTAACCCAGGCTTTGTGGTTGCTCTTCCACACTACAGGAAGAGAGCCCTTGGATATGTTTTTAAGGACTCTTGGTTTTTCTGAATGATAAACTAGGAGAGGCTTCAGCTTCATATCATCGGAAGCATTGCTACCAAACAAATAGAGTTAACCTATCCTTTGAGCTTTAGAGCCTGTCATCAACTTTTCCTCCTTACTGATGCACTTTGGTCTGGCACCCTCTTCCAGTACAGTCCTGTCTCATCCACATTAAAAACCAGCTTGGGTAAATATGGGTCCTCATTAAAAATTTCTCAAAGCATTTCAGGGAATTCCTGGGCAGCTACCATATATATCGGCACTTCTTACCTTGCCACTTACATTTATGTTGTGAAGGTTGGCTCAAGCCTTGAACCAATGAAAGCAGCAGGCATTAAAAATGCACCCTCGGGTTCTTTGCCATATTTCTTCTTCAAGTCTTCATAATGGCTTTTAGCTTTCTCTTGAATCAGTATTAAGTTGAGCGGGACTGGAGGCTGATACTGATCTTGCATCCTCACACTGAGAAATTTCTCCATCTTCTCTATTACTTTTCCACACTTCTACAATATTATTGTCAACATCACCAGCACAGCAGACTTTACATGTTCCATGATCTTGTCCTAGTTCTTTAAAATCATGCCAATGGTTGAACGATTCATGTTATAAGAACGAGTGACGACTACCATCTGTTCGCCTTGCTCCACTCTCTCAATTATTTTCTCTTGTGTTTTCATCGTTATTGCTTGGCACTTCTTAGCAGTACCAGCTACATCACTGCTGGTTTTACACTTGCTTCTGGACATCTTCAGCTTGAAATAAAGATACTGTCCTACTGTACTCTATACAGTACTATACAGTAAAGTACACAAAAGTACAACCACTTGTAGAGGATGGACGCAGGCGACAATATACACCAGACACATGAACTAACTTACATGATTGGACATGCAAACACATGTTCACATCTTTGAAAGTTCGCAATTTAAAGGTTTGTATGTAGGGGACTTACTGGATGTATTATTTCTCAGTGTTCTACACTTGAACTAAGATAGGACTCTGGCAGGACTAGCTTCCCAAAATGAAAGTCACAAGTCCCAGATCTCACTGATATAACAGGATGCAGTGGTGACTGACCAAAGTCAGCCAAGTCCAACTGAGACCCAGATGACATCTAAAACTACCTCTGTTTGTCCTTTTGCTCTGTATATGCTAATTACAATGCATTAGCATGCTATAAGCATCATGGTAATTTACAATTACCATGGCAACTCCTAAGAAGTTATCCTAAGCTGGGCTTGGTGGCTCAGCCAGTAATCTCAGCACTTTGGGAGGCTGAGGTGAGTAGATTGCCTGAGCCTGTGGGTTCGAGACCCGCCTGGGCAACTTGATGAGGCCTCATCTCTACAATAAAATAAAAAATTAGCTGGGCTTGGTAGCGCACGCCTGTAGTTCCAGCTACTTGGAAGGCTGAGGCGGAAGGATAGCCGGAGCCCAGCAGGTCAAGGCTGCAGTGGCCGGGAGCCGACACTGCACTTCAGTCTGGGTGACAGAGTGAGACTCCAACTCAAAAAAAAAAAAAAATTAAAAAAAAAAAAGAAGTTACCTTATACTGTTTAAAGGGGGAGAAACCTTCAATTCTGGTAACTCCTCTCCCCTCTCCCAGAAAATCCATGAATAATCCACCCCTTGCTTGGCATGTAATCAAGAGATAGCTATAAAAATAAAACCCCAGCCATATACAGCTGTTGTTTTTCCTATAGACCAGCCCAGGTTGCTCTGCCTATGGAGGAGACTGTTCTTTGTCACTTCAATAACTTACTTCCATTATCCAGCTGTACCCCCAGTGATGCATGTGGGTGCTCTGCCTATGGATCCTGAAATAATTCTAATTTATCCCTGTTGGCCCAGTATCTTGTCTGGTTTTTAAATTTGTTTTCAATGTTTTATTTTAAATGAAGTATTATTATAGTTTAACTAAAGTTATCTTAGATAGGCTTAGTAGAACTCTACTTTCTTCTCCAAGCTTCTGCCACAGGTTCTTCTACTAATATATGAGATATATGTACAGAAAACAGAGTTCTCATTCTAACATGTAATAAAATAAGAAATACGGCTAGTGATTACCCAATTCTCTTTTCTAAACTTTTCCCAGACACAATGTATCTAAATTCCCATTTCAACCAAGGGCAGATAACTCCATGTGCTATCAAGTGGTAATGGGAGGAAGTATTCTACCTTGATGGCCCCGATGACGCTTGGTTTTTAGCTAGCTGTGTTGCGGTCAATACAGGGATTTATGAGATGTTAAAAGACATCAATGGAGTCAATGGGAAACATGGAAATTATGAGCTGAGTATACATAAAACACAGGCAGGTAATAAAGATTGAGCAGCCCAGGCATAGAAGACCTAAAGAACAATGTAAATACTGTTACTGGAATGATTTTGGTATTTATTGTATGATGCAAATATATAAACATTCGACTGTTTTATTTTTGGTGATATCTTTACATTTTGCAATATACTCCCCTTTAAGAAAAAAAATTAAATTGGAAAACATGAAAGTGCATGTTTATTGAACAATTAAGTACTTTTTTGGTATCACATGATACTTTGATGTTAAATATATAACTTGCATGAAATTTTTTTTGACATTTATGATCCACTATCATCAAGGCCATAATTGAACATATGTATATAGAAGATGACAAATTTGTTAAAGCAGCATCAGTGCATACTATAAAAGTTAATAGATTGCTTTTGGAGATTAGGCCCAAAGAAAGCTGTTGAACACTAGCAGATGTAGTCAAGTGTGTTTATATATATCACTCTTTAAAACATGACATTTCATTTAGATCAGATGACTGCTCATTTTGATTAATTTCACTTATTTTTATTCCAAGATTTCTTTTGCATATAAAAATAAAGTGATTATTCTTATCTTTGACCCATCAGTAGAAGAAAAATTCCACAAACAGCTAAATGATGTCAATTGTATGTCATTGTCATCAGCTACTTCAAATATAAAATTAATCCAAAAGTGGTTCAATTTTTTTTTCTTTTAATTCATGGAATCCAAGTAAAGGTTTGGAAGTACATTTTATCATAGATGAAACACATGACATTATTGAAAAGGGAATTGTAAATTCTCTAGAAAGGACAACACTAAAGATCAAATTATTTGTTTTGCCAGTGATCATAAGGAAACAAACTTTGGAGTAGCAGCATGATAGTAAAAAACATGCTCTTAACAAAGTAAGAAAGTTATAGATCAGAAATATACTTGGAATTGGCCATGGTGCTCATGTAATTCATAACCATGTCCAAATAAGCTGATAATTTTATTTTTGAAATTTATTTTTGAATGGAGCTATTTTATAGTTTCTCCAATAAAATAAGAATTTATTAGTCAATGAAAGCTCATTTTAAAATTTTACCATTTTATTATTTTTAGCACTCTCTTTAGCTCTCACATCTGTCTTGGTTTGGATGATCAGTTATTTTACTTATTTAAGTAGAAAGCATCACTGCCCATCCATTGAAACAATACAAAAACCCAAAGATCATTGGAAACTCTTTCTCCTCACTGAAACATCCAGTCACAAAGTAATCTTGATGAACTAAGTTCCAACTTCTCTGACACTACCTGAGTTCAATGCTTTAGTATTTCCCTCCAAAATTACTTCAAAAGACTTATGTCAGGTCTCACCACCCCCAGTCTTTCATCCTTTAAATCCATCCTTCATACTTCTGTCAAAGTGATAGCTCCTTAATATCCTTTGAAATTTCTCAATTTCCTACAGAATGAAGTTAAAACTTCCTGTCATAAAAGGTTTCTGTCTACCCTCTGTAGCTTATTTCTTGCCTCTTCCTTCCATATACCCTTTACTCTTACTGTATCTATGCCTCAGATACATTATCCTCCTTCAGGACACGCGGCAGATGCAATTTGCTCAATCTTTTCTTTTTCCCTACTTTCCCCTCTTAGCATAAGGTGTATTCCTCTACCATAGCATTTAATATGGACCACACTTTACTACAGTGGTGAATTTACTATCTTCCTCTCTAAGCTGTGAGTTTCATTGGAATATAAAGTCTGTCTTTCCTTCCATGTTTCCAGCACTAAAAATATTCCCTGATTAAAAGTGATTCCAAGATGAATGAGGTTTTGAAGGCTTTTGACATATGTAGTTTGAAAAAATATAAAGCACAAGCAGAAAAGATTTATGAGGAATGAGTTTAGTTATTGATTGTTGAAGCTTCCAGTGGAATATGCTCAATAGAAGAGGGTAAAGTATTCACACCTAGAGATTGTACATCTTTGAGAATCATCTGTGTGTCTTCAAAGTTATTATAAAAATGATAAAAGAGGCTGGGTTTGGTGGCTCAGCCTGTAATCCCAGCACTTTGGGAGGTGGAGACGAGTGGATTGCCTGAGCCCACGTGTTTGAGACCAGCCCAGGCAACTTGGCGAAACCTCGTCTCTACAATAAATAAAAAATTAGCTGGGTGTTGTAGCACGTGTCTGTAGTTCCAGCTACTTGGAAGGGTGAGGTGGATGAATCATCCAAGCCCAGCAGGTCAACACTGGAGTGACCGTGAGCATGCCACTGAACTCCAGTCTGGATGACAGAGTGAGACTCCAACTTAAAAAAAAAAAATGATAAGAGAAAGAATATGACCTAGAAAAATCTTTGAGAGGAAACTTAATCTTAGAGGGAAAGAGACAAAGGATATGTGGAGAAGGAATAAGGCATAGTCAGAAGTAGGAAGAAAATTGGGGTACTTTGGGGTCAAAGAAACCTGGTGAAGAGAGAATGTCAAAAAGGACCTTGTCAATAGAGACAATAACATGGAGAATCTATCATCAGATTCTTGCTAGTATTTTGTTCACCAGAAACCTGGAGAAAAAATTTAGTATTTGGATTAAAACATGTTACTACAGTTCATGGTAAAATAAGGGCATATGATGTAAATGTTTTCATAAAATGGTCAAGAGCACACAGGTAATTTATCTGGCAGACTGTTTGTAGGTTTGTGCAAAACTACTAATCCCCATAAAAATCTAGAGGATTACATTTAAACTGTCCTGGTAGAATCATCAATGTAGGCTGTAGATTCTGAGATTGCAAGAGCCCTTGAAAGAATCTGCATGCCACATGCCTCAAAATTAAGTCACAACACTTGGTAAGTTCTGGTATTAGCAGATCTCAATTATTCACATGATAGCAAAATCCAGAAGTTAATCCAATTGCTTATGAGATGAAAGGCATGTAGACTGCATACCTAACACAGACCCATACTCAAAACTGTAGTGCAAGCTTTATTTGCTAAGTGCCGTAACAGAAAATGTATTCGGAAAGAAATGGGCAGTAAGCTTTCTTATCATTTTTGGGGTTATACCTTGTTGAACATCAGGAGTTAATATGCTATAGTATTAGAGGGGAATCTTCTGCCTCTACTTCTCTTTAATCACAATTAGAATTATTTTTATTTTTTATTTTTGAGTTGGAGTCTCACTCTGTCGCCCAGACTGGAGTGCCGTGGCCGTTCCCGGCCACCGCAGCCTCGACCTGCTCCGGCGATTCTTCTACCTCCACCTTCCATGTAGCTGGAACTACAGGCGCGCGCTACCATGCCCGGCGAATTTTTTTTGATTTATTGTAGAGATGAGGGCTCACCAAGTTGCCCAGGCGGGGCTCAGGCAATCCACTCACCTCAGCCTCCCAAGGCACAGGATTACAGGCTGAGCCACCGAGCTCGGCAATTAAAATTTAATAAAACAAAATTATATCTTAAAATAGACTACATTCTCCAAATACACAGGAAGAACCAAAGTGTCCTAGAAAACTGGGTCTAGGTGGTCCTTCCCAAGATCTGAGAATTTGTGTTTCACAAATTCTGAAGATATTACCTTGATAATCTACTTTGAAGAAATTTTCCCCTACAGACTTAGAAGATCTCTAAAATTGACTTGAATGTTATTAGTATTGCTATTAATAGTATAATTTTTTACTTTCTATCCTAGATTTATCAAGGTCATCTGATATATAAAGTAAATATATTTCTCTGGCCAAACTAAAAGAATATGAGCAGATTGCATACTAGTATTTTAGAAATTTATAAAAATATTTATCTGTGTGAATTCAAAGGTAAAAAGAGTGATATGTAAAGTAAGGAGGTAGGGAAAATCAGATGCTATTGTATTTTTGGTCATTTCTTACCAAATATGTTCAGATCACTCTTTCCTTATCTCCCTCTCTTTCTTTCTCACTCTCTCTCAACTTTCGTGAAAATTTGTTCATTTCTTACTTCAAACAAAATAAAACAAAGAAAAACAGAAAAAAACTGGTACCTGACACAAACCATGTTAATCTCCAGCTGTGAGAAAGCAGACATTGTGTTTTGGGGCAAGTTTACTCCATATAACAGACTGCACTTACAACCTGCTTGATATAGTGAGTGGCATGTCTCTCACCAAAATAGGTTCAATGGTTGTGGAGCTTTTTGTTTTGTTTTTTTCCTTACCTCTGAAAATTTCCTCACAATTGTTTTGTTGATAGATGTTATGAACTGAATTTTGTCCTCCAAAATTTATAGATTGAAGCCCTAACTCCTAATGTAATAACATTTGGAAGTAATGGCTTTGGAAGAGAAATAGGTCATGAGAGTATAGCTCCCATGAAGGGATGAGTGCCCTTATAAGAAAAGCAAAAAACAACAAACAACAAAAAACAAAAACAAACAAACAAACAAAAACAAAGGTAGCCGGGCTCAGTGGCTCAGCCCATAATTCCGCGCCTTTGGGAGGCTGAGGTGAGTGGATTGCCTGAGCCCGCGGGTTCAAGACCCGCCTGGGCAGCGAGACCTCATCTCTACAATAAATCAAAAAATCAGCCGGGCATGGCAGCACATGCCTCTAATTCCGGCTACTTGGAAGGCTGAGGCGGAAGGATTGCCAGAGCCCAGCAGGTCGAGGCTGTTGTGGCTGGGAGCAGCTACTGCACGCCAGTCTGGGCGACAGAGTGAGACTCCAACTCAAAAACAAAACAAAACAAAACAAAACCAAAGGTCACTCTCTACCACTGAGGGCACAGTGAAAGGTCTGCTGTCTGCAAACCAAGAAGAGAGCCCCCACCAAATAAATGAATTGGCTTGTACCTTAATTTTGGACTTCCCAGCCTCTAGAACTGTGAGAAATAAATTCCTATTGTTTAAGTTACCCAGTATGGTATTTTGTTATGGCAGACCAAACTGACTAATGTGATAAACTATTAGATAATTGAGATCACTCTGTTATTTTTCAGAAAGGTATGGGGCTGCCACAACAAATTATGACAAACTGGATGGCTTAAAACAAGAGATATTTGTTCTCTCTCAGTTTTGGAGGTTAGATATCCAAAACTAAGGTATTAGCAGAGCTATACTCCATCTAAATGTTCTAGGGAAGAATGTTTTCTTATCCCCTCCAAGCTTCTGGTGACCCCCAATAATTCTTGACATTCCAACTTGTAATTGTTTTACTCCAGTCTCTCCCTCTGTCCTCACATGGCTTTCTTTTCTGTCCATGTCTCTGTGTGTCTGTCTTATGAAGACACCAGTCATTGGATTTAGGGCTCATCATAATCTAGTATGACCTCATTTTAACTTAATTATATCTACAAAAAACATATTTCTAACTAAGGTCACATTCTGAGGTTTTGGGTGAATGTGAATTTTGGGAGGATACTATTCAATCTACTATAGCTCATAATTGAGTCCAAATTTCAGTAAATACTAAAATTCTTATAAAAAATTAAAGATATTGGTTTTCTAAGTAATAAAAATTGTATTCTGATTTATTTGGGGTCAATCCTAACTCATTGTTTGCAGTTAGTTCAATTTCTCCTTCTTTAGTTGCTCCTATCTCAGAAGGCTATGACTTACTCATGAGAAAAGGAAAAAGTCTCTCCTGTGGTTGATATTTATGGGAATACAAGCTGACAGGTAAGTTGATGTTCTCTTTCTTAAATATTTGACCCACAAATGTAGCCAGATACTTAAAAAAAATCTGTGTTTCCCAGCTGTTGTGGTTATATTAATATTGGACAGGGTAGACCTCAAAGACAAGGAGCATTGCCAAAAATAAAGAGGGCATTTTATAATTATAAAAGGGTCAATTCACCAGAAAGATATATCTTTTTTCTTTTTTTTTTTTTGAGTTGGAGTCTCACTCTGTCACCCAGACTGGAGTGCAGTGGCCGCTCCCGGTCACTGCAGCCTCGACCTGCTGGGCTCCGGTAATCCTTCCACCTCCGGCTTCCGAGTAGCCAGAATTACAGGCATGCACTACCATGCCCGGCTGATTTTTTGATTTATTGTAGAGATGAGGTCTCGCCAAGTTGCCCAGGCAGGTCTCGAACCCGCGGGTTCAGGCAATCCACTCACCTCAGTCTCCCAAAGCACGGGATTACAGGCTGAGCCACCCAACCCAGCTAGAAAGATATATCTTAAATGTTATATCCCTCACAAAAAAGTTTTAAAATCTGTGAAGCAAACATGATAACGTCAAAATCACATTCATAATTGGGCATTTTTGACACTACACTCTCAATAATTGATTAGAATATCTAGATAAAAATATCAGTAAAGGTATAGAAAATTTGAACAGTATAGTCAACACATCTGACCTAAATTTAATTTACGGAGCGTTTCACTCAACACTGCAAAATGCACATTCTTTTCGAGTATACATGGGGAATTCACCAAGTTAGTCAATAAGATAGACCAAAATGATGTCTCAAAACTTTAAAAAGAGAAAAGAAAATCTTACTGAGTGTATTCTTTAACCACTACAGAATACATTAAATCTATACAATATATAAAATACTATGAAATTTTTAAAAATGTCTTATGACCTCAACTTTGAAAAGAATGTTAGGGAAACAATTTATTTAACTCTGTGAATTCCAAGTATATTGGCGGGGGAGGGGGTGGGACTCTCCATAAACTGGTTAAGAAAATTAACCCTCAAAGTCAATTAATCTTATTGAAATTTACTGTTTATGGGGCTCTTTGAAGACATCTTATGTATTGCCACTGACCACTCGCTGGCTACATAAAGGAAGACGCAATATAAATGTAAATAATGCTTTCAGATAGCCTAAGATTATTTATGTAAATATCTTATGTTACTTTGTGTGGTCTCTTTTGTTCAAAAACAAACAAACAAACAAAAGCAAGCAAACAAAAAACCTTTAGGATATCAAAGTCTTCCTGAGACAGGAGGGGAGGAGATTGCTAATTGTCTTGGAAATGTAAAATAAACACTTTTTCTACATATGTTAATACCACTGTTTATTGACTATTTACTCAGCTCTGATGTAATTGGGGTCATTAGGGAAGTGAAAGCAGCTCAGATTCTGTCAATACCTGACCTTTAAAATAGTTGTACATTCTGTGTTACTGGATGTTAAACAAGTCAGCTCTTTCATGGCATGGTGGCTGTTGTCTCAATGTTAGCAGGAGCAGAGAGGTGCCATTCCTTGTTGAAAACTTTTTTGGAAAAAAAAAAAAAAAGTCTTCTGCTGCAGACATGGTGTTTCAAAAATCAGACAAAATATATTTCATGGAAAATCTATTTTGAGTTCGACATTCATTTGAAAAGCTAAAACTAGCATCCGGATAAAAAAAGGAAGGGATGAAACATCAAACTGAAAATATCTTCCTATATTGTGACATTTTAGCAAATGTAAATGAAACCACCTTTAAGGCTGTCACAAGCAAAGAAATCCAACTGGGGTCTTGATGACTGAAGGGATGTTAAAGAATCTCTCATCAGCAGACCATAAAGAATAAAGCAAAAGATATCAGTAATGTGCAGATGTTATCAGGATGTGACTTCAGCACAACCCTGCATCCCGATGGAGAGACAAAACTGCAGATGTTTAACATATTATAGGAACTGTTTTGCTTCTCCTACTTTATACTGTTTAATTTTTTTTAAGACATATGAATTGCACTTTGGAAGAACTTCCTCCAACCTCAATCACTTTGTAAGTCTAAATCCTTCCTACTAGGACAGAGGGAGTTATGGGTAGAGTGACATGTAAATTACTACATGGGTGTGGGCAGTGGGAAGAATGCAGGGGAGGGATGTGTTTAAGCTTTTATGTGCAGGTGGTGGGAAGAGAATTTTCATTATTGTGTGATAATGGAACCCTAGGTGTGAGATAAAGACCCATATACTGATTTGCCAACAAACCTACTTTAAATCTGCTTAAGTTCTGGCAAACTAAAGGAACTCATAGAAACTGAAATTTGTTGAACAATATAGAACACTTTTGGAGGTGTAAAGCAAATAATTCTATCCAGATGACTTTTTTTCTTTTTAAGTTATAGATAGAGAAACAATTTAATAGATAATTTATATAGTTTTTAAAGGAATTATTTCTTTTTCACTAATAAGCTGCTTCTTAGGGAGAATTCTTTTGGGGGAACTGCTGGGTTTTTATTATGTTTTTGAAAATGACCAATTATAAAATCATGAAAAGGTGTAATAAGACAAATATTTTTCATTTTGATTAGTTTACATATATTCATTTTCCAGAAAAGTTTTGTTAAAACAAACAAACAAACAAAACAGGCCATCCATTCCACTCAGATGCTGGTTTGATCCCATGTCTAAGTGGGTGTAGGGAGTTGAGATGAGTAGATCAGTTTGCTGGTGCCCTCTTCTGCCTGACACAGGTCTCTGCTGGCCTCTGCCCTCTCTGTTCTCCACCAGTCATTTTATTCTGTAGTCTCTCTCTTAGGAAGCCAGCAGGACCTGGCCCTCTAGGGCCTTTATTTGAATAAACCAACATGGGCTGGGTCACAAGGACTGAAGATTACAGAGCAAAAACACAAAAAGGAGAAAGAAGGTAATTTTTTAAAAGAACAGAATGACCTTTTTGAGATAAAAAAAACATGAAACACACTAATTAATTTTGAGGATGGGCTTTTACTTCAGAAAAAAAATGTAATTTACATTTGAAAGAGTAACTATTAGAAAGCACACCAAAGAATTACATTCTACTTTTGGTGGAAATGATTAAGTCTGGTGTTCATGAAGATGAAAAATTATAGACAGATATCACCTAGAATCTAGGCTGGCTTAATATGTACTCTTAAAATAACTTTGAGATTCAGGGAAGGATAAGACTAGAAAATGGAAGTTAACTTTGCACTTTCTGAAGGAAAGAGACAGAAGAGGAACAAAATAGAGAAAATTGTCCTGCTTTATGTTACAAGGCTCATGTTAAGCAAAGTATTCTAATCTGACGATTTAAAAACAAACCAAACCAAAGACAAAAACAAACCAAAGATAAAAACAATCCCTAGCTTTAAAGGACACTTACCTATTTGTATCCACATGGACTAAATACAGTAGAAAGCCAACATAGTTTATCTTTAAAAGTTCTTGTAGAGTGGGCCCAATGTGTGCTCTTCATGTCTCTATTCCTAGTGCCTAGAACGGTACCTGGAACATTGAGATTACCTAATAATGATGATTGAATTGAATCATTGAATACAAACAAAGAACCCTATTCTGGGTATTGAACAAAGTAAAAGATTCAAATGTTTGAATATGCCAATAATCTCTAAGAGGCCATCTCAGCTTATAAGAAAATTTCATGCAATTTTCATGCCAAAGCAGACAACTACAGAAGGAATGAAAGAAATTCTTAGTGTAAGGTGATTCCACCTTTTGCCAAAATGTGACTGGCTCAAAAACTCAAAACATTTTGAGGAGATGCTATCTGCCATAGGGATTACCACAATACATGTAGGATCAAAGAAAATTCCACATTTTACCCTGGTGATTAGCTGTAATTAAATAAAGTAAGTCTTTTTAAACTTCATTAGCAGCAAGACGTTTGCTACAGCAGAGTGGGCACAAATCATCCATTCTTAATTAAAAGATAATCCACAGGATGGCCATAATCTTCTTCTAAAAATACACCATTTCCCCCTGAAAGATTTTCTCATCAAATAAGGATAAATAACAGTTTCTATGAGTTTAAGCCATGAAGGAATGGATGCTCCTCCCGTTTGCTTGAGTGAGTGCTGGATGTGGCTGATAACATCACTTTGGCATGCTATTATCTAAAATGGTAGAATACCTCACTTCAGCAAAGTCTGACATAAATCTTTGAAAACAAAGACATTGCATATGTATGAGCTGAAATAGATATGACAGTGTTGGCACATTAATATTCTTGTCACTAGGGGGTTTCAAACTTTTAAGGAGAGGATTGGAATGAATTCAGACTGTAGCTGGTAAAATAGGACAACATACAGTAGGACAATTAGGCATTGCAAACCATATTAAAAAATGTGTAGAGAAAGGGTTCCCCTGCTCCCTGCCTTTGGTAAAAAAATGACTGTAGAATTGTCTCTTAGGAATGCCAAGAATAATTAACTTGGCTTAGAGATTTGCATGGTTGTTCTAAGCATACTAATAAGAATATTCCATGAAGACCAGTCCCAATCAATAGAAGAGAAAACTGGTTTTTTTGTGTGTGTAGCCACTGTGGTGGTTCATGGTAACAGATGTTTCCACTTATTCCACAACAACCCTCATTAAAAAGTAACTGTGGGTCCTAATTGAATTGTTCTCCTCATAGTTGGATCTGTGCAGAAAATAGTTCTATTATTCTATGTTCCACAATTATTTCTTATCCTGTTTTTAGTTGCTGATATGTAAAACTTTACCAAGGACTTTTTGCTTATCTTCTCTGGACAAAGTATATGAGTGAAACATAAACTTGTTTTCACTCCATCTTACCCTGTACAGACTTACTGTGTGTTGGAAAACATCTACTTAGAAATACCAACCATTTTTAGAAAAACCTTATAAATCATCAGATTCTAGAAAATCACCACTTTACTAAGGAAGATGACATAACAGTTGTATTAGATTTCATTCTGTGTGGAAGTGGGCAAGAGTTACTCAACACTAGGTCTTAATGAAAAATAGTCACTAAGTTACTGTTCTGGTGTTTGAAACTTATATTGAAATATTAGAATTTTTCTTTTGGTAAAACATATGTGTTGATCTGGTGAGTGGAAATGATGGGCTGCTTAAAAGGCTTTTTACCAAAAGCTTTTTGGACACAGTGCTGTAGTCCTAGGAGGCTTGGTCAGAGCCCTGACAGCAGTCGCCCAGATGAGAAAAAAGCCTTTAAAACCTCCCCTTTGACAAAGAGACATGAAATAATATCTGACAAAGGCATCTCAAGCAAATATGATGGCAAATCAGCAATTATATAGGCTACAAAGGAGAGCACATCTCACTTCCAAATGTCTTTTTTCTTCTTCTTCAAATTTTACGTATAACATCTCAGAGAGGTGCTTAGGTCAGTATTTTTTAAAACAATTTAATATATGACTGTGCTTTGGGTTTGGTTTAACTCCTTTATTACACTAATGCTATTTGTCATTTCATGCATGTGTCAGCATTGTTTTTGAATGGCAAAAAAAAAAAAAAGGTTGGAAATAAACCAAGCACAAAAAAAAGACTCTTGCAGCTCATTATATGCAACTTTGTTTTAGAAAGAAAGAAATATTCCACACCACTTGCTAAATATTATGCTCTCATAAATAGCATCATATGTTGAAAGAAATAAATGAAATAATATTGGCCAAAGAATGGCAGCAAAATTGACCAGGCCAAGTTGCATAGCTGTACTCTTTCATCATAAACTGTTTGCAAATCTGTTGTTCTTAATCTTGAAAAATAGTTAAGAGAAAGGCTTTTACAAAGGGATTACAAATTTAAATGTAAAAATATTTACATAGTCTTGTTAGTTAAATACTATACTAAAGAATTTACATGTACAAAATGAGCTTTGATTCAATCTTATAAATAAGTCAACACTAAAAGTATAAATGCCCAATGAATTGAAGCCCGCGTTTCAACCAGGATAACTAATAATAATAATAATAATAGCTACCATAAAACACATGCTTCTTCAATAACTACAAATAATACTTTCTCAAAATATTTATCTTTTTATTTTATAATAATCTGTCTGTTATTGATCAAAGATATACTATACCTCAAGCAAAGTGCTCATGGTATGAAATTATTGATATAAACTAAATGAAAACAAAGCTACTTGGTCCTTTAAGTGTTCTCTTTTATGCTGATTTATTGCAGAAAAATAATGAACTCCAGTCTCTTCTTACTCCCCAGCATATTTGGGATAGTTGACGTGACTTTGAAATGGCTTAAATATTTCTTCACCCACTATAGAATAGTCTGAAGAGAGGAAGAAAAACATGCATTTACTTTGCCTGTGCTCATTTCTTACTGTCTCATCCAGTATTTGGAAATAACCCAAAAGTACTGGCTAATGGAAAAACAATTGTTAAGTGTATTAAAAATTATATTTAACAATACTCAACAGGAGGCAATCAATTCATTTCCTACATGGAACTATAGTATGAAGACACTGTGAGTTCTCTGATACCCACATATGCTAACCTAGTTACCTTTAAGGTGTCTGAAGATAAGGATGCTCCTAAAATTAAGACCAAAAATACCAGTTACCATTTTATAAACCACTAGAAAGATACTGCATTTTCTCAACCACATTTACACAAAGACATTTCTTTACACTCTTACTATTTGTTTCTTGGGATAACCTCTTTGTTCTATTAGATTGCATAGATAGAATTTGCTGTGAAATTATGTTTTCTGTTAACTATGAAAAAGCCAGACTTTCAGAATGCCATTGATAAAGGCATCGTATTTTTTGTGTCCTATGTATAATGCACCTATTATGATTTAGACCTTTACAAAAGCTGATTTTTATTTAAACATTTCAGATATTTAAATATTTTGGTTTCTAAGATAAAATATATCATTATTTTTTTGAATTAAATATTTGACTCACTTTTTAGTATATCATATGCATTTTCTTATTTGAATTGAAAAAAATGACCATGTGTTAGATTTTATATGGAGTTGAAATATTTAGTAAAATAGCATGTTCATATAAAATACAGAATGCAAATATCTCCAAACAAATGTGAATTTGCTATTACTAGTGAAGAATACATCCTAAGTCACTGGCACCATTTAATCTTACGTGCTCTAGCATTGCATTATGTAGCAAAACAAGTCCTCCATCTTCTGTTACCATTATATATAAAAGACCAACTTCTTTTCTTATCCATGCATTGCTTTCTCCTTGAAAAAACAGATATGTTTTATAAAAGAAGTTGTTATATTAAGATGTATGTCTGCTTTTCTTCAGAAGACAGATTAGTGTGCTTCAGCTGCCACTAAAGTTGTCGCTCTTTGTAACAAAATGTAATGCTGCATATATAAAAATGCAAAGTGTAATGTAGAGTCAAATGTCTCTCAGCACAAGAGTTGTTCGTTTTAGCACCCATTTTGTTGGTATTTATCAACTTACTAATTATAGGCAAATTGCTTCCAACACGAAAACTGTGATGATTAGCAGTTTTTTCTGCTAACTCTAGTCTACTGTAGTTCCGGTAAAGAATGTCAATAATCCAGATTCCTTTCTTTTTCCTGGCTTAGAATGTGTAAAAATAAATTCATCAGGCTAGCATTTCTCAACTTTTGGGAAACGTGGTTTGGAAGGATGGGGGTGGGAAGAGGAAAAGGAATGGATATCTAATCAAGAAGGACTTGCTACCTCCCATCAATTGGGCAATCTTGAAGGCTAACTGGAGATTGATCTATCTATTACATAATGGAATTAGGTAATCCCAGTTTCACTAGCAGAGTAAATGCATTTGAGCATTCCAAGGGAAGTGCATCAATTCTAGAACCCAGTATAAAATATCAACATTAAAGAAGGGAGAGTGAAGAGTTTTAAGAACTAGTTCATATGCCATCACTGATAACCAGAAAATGGCTGGCATATATTGTTTTCAACCTTTCCTACAACTATGAAGCAGAGCTACATGATATTACTTGGTCAGACATAAAACAGTTTGTAACCTTCAGTCCTCCATTATAATCCTTTAAAATGAACTAAAAAGAAAATGGGAATAACATGCCAATCTAGAAAATGCTTTCATAACATGCAATACAATAAAAGGTTGAATTTTCTATCACCATTGCTAATTTCACCCATTTGTTTCTCATTACAATAAGTAAACAAGATTAAATGGAAAATCTTACAGTTCACAGAGTACATTACACAGCAGAAATGTCTGTAGCAAACACTGACTTAGTGTCTTAACCAACTTATGTGCCTCTAAGTGACTATTTCTCCCTGCTATGAAGTTTTTACAATTTTAAAGTTACATTGGCAGGTTCCAGTCAACAATCATGCCTGCAATGGTCTTCTTTCTCCAATACATTGCTTTTAGTCTAATTGCTTATTTGCAGTCTCAGCAAGCAGAGAGAAGAATTTTATCCTCTTGCCTTGTTTCTGAATACTAACTAGCTGGCCCAGCCAAGGCTCTCTAAAGAGAGAAACTGCATGAGAGACACAGTGCATTTGACACAGTCAAGAGGTAAAAGAAAGAGCAAAACAAAAGTCTATTCAGGGCTGAATCCTCTGATATTCTCCCCCATCCCCCAATCCCTTTAAAAATAAAGAGAAAGGGGGGAAATACCCATAAATCCATGCCTGAATGCCTGAGGTTGTCAGAATAAAGGACAATGAATGACAGGTGACTGTCAGTCTAATTCTCAATCTCCAAGTTATCAAGTTTTGGCATTGTTGAACCAAAAAAGTGTATACATAACAAGAAAATATGTCACAAGTTCTCTGTGAGTGCACAGACAAGTTCAGTATAGGAGAAGCAACTAAGTATTTCCACATGGGCATGTGGGTTTACTTCCAGGTCTGTGTATTTTTCCTGGACAATGTTCTCAAATTATTGAGTGCTTTTCTGGTGACAACAATTCTAAATAACTTTGGGGAAACTGCTGTAGGGTTATGAACATGCTTGCCTCTAATTTTTTTTTTTTTTTTTAGAAAGGGAGATCTAACTTGATATATAAAACTCCTTGCACATGTTGCCAAAAATTTTTTAAAAGGAGTAAAAGCCAACTGATGAGAGTTTTTCTGTTTGATTTTTAAAAGGCTCCTCTCAAGCTATTTTCCTCGAAGATCTCTTTATACTTTCATCTTCGCAGACTGCCTTAATCCTCCTGTCTTTGTTGTTCCAGTGTCTGATCAGCTTGTTCTACCCCACATTTGCTAGAATTGAAACTTTACTTCAGGCACTTACAGTTATAAATCCCTACAAACCTACAGGCTTTCCAGGGAAAGGTGGAGAGTGCTGAAGCAGGAAAGGTTTAGATGGTTATTTAAATAATGTATATTAACTTATCCATTGTATGAACTACAGGTACACAGATATAAATGTGGAGTGATGGAGTAATTTGTAATTAAAATAACTTTGGTCTTTTCTCAGATTACTGGCACACTCCACTCTGTTGACCATCTGTAGTAGGACAAAGATTCTATTCTCAGTTCCAGTGGGCTGAGGAAGAGACAGAACTACACAGACCCCCAAGTTTCTAGGTCTTGTTATGGTAAGAATAAGGAAAGTTCACTGTGGCCTACCTTCTGATGCCACACGAACCAAGTGATAAGCAGAAAGAGCGTAGAGACACTAATCTGTGTCACTCTTAGCACTCATAGGACACCATTTGAAGGTCTCTGCCTCAGCAAGTTACCACTCCAGCAGGTGTTACTAAGCACTCTAAACCTTTTGAGAAAAATTAAGAAAGGAGGGATAGAGTGTAACTGAAATAAAATAAGAAAAACAAGAAGTTAGTTTCTTGATTATATGTCTTTTTCTTCTTTTTCTCTGCGATAAAGAAATATACATTAAAGGAATGAATGTGAAAAAATCCTATGTATTTCACTATTAAATAGGAATGTTTTTTTTTCACTTTTAGTTCAGAAGTGAAAGTACTTGACAGGAGACAGTCATATTACTCAGTCTTCAATAAATTAGTTTGTACATTATTTGACAAATTCATCACATGAGAACTTTTCTTGATTGCATGTGACATTGACTTTTGTGCAAAATGGTTAACAGGATTTCTGGATTCTATTGTTCTTTTATACAGAACTTAAACTATTACATCTGAGTATTTATTTCAGTAGCTCAAGAAAATATGATTATATCCAATACTTGAACATGTTTTCATAGAGTCCTTACCTGTAATAAGTCTATTTCCACTCCTATTTTATAAAACTTCTCATAAAAAACCTCCTAGGGGAAACTATACTTAAAAAAAAAAAGAAACTTTCTGTTATAATTGATATTAACAGGTTTACAGGTATTAAACTTGAAAGTCACAGATAAATCTATGCACATTCAAAGAGGTTTTTTTTTTGTGGAGAGGGGTTCAAATGATCAAAAATTAAAGTTTGTTAGTGAGTACTTACATGAAAATGTTTCTTAATGGCAATAAAACAAATGAAATAATTAATATTTTAACTAAAGGGTTTTTTTTTGTGAACGTGTATATAGAGGGTTGTATGCATGTATGCTGGGATGATAGTGAGAGACTAAGAAGGCTTATGTTGGGAATAGTAACTGCTTCATACCAGGGACTTTTCAAAATGAAGATATATAATTCTGCATTTCATTTATATTTAATGAGACCTACTATAGAGTTGAGGGAATTCCAATTATTTTGAAAAATAATGACCTATAGGTCAGTCATATCTTGACAACTCCTGATGAGAGTTCAAGGAAAAATTCAGGGTCTTAAAAATACAGAAATCTAAGTAGATCACCATAATCATGAAATGACAGAAAAGTTTATATATTTTCTGAATAAAATAATTATTTTATGAGCTAGTTATATCGATGAAGACAGATAATTTCTTTTTCTAATAACAAAGAATGATGTGGTCAGAAGGGATGAAATACTCAGTTGATCATCTTTCTAAAATAGTAGGCAATAAATGCTTTCCTTCTGACAGCAATTAATCCTAAATGAATTAGCAACTATATTTTAGCCAATATTTATTCCCTAGGTTACAATGATGTAGTGTCAGGGATGAGAAATAAGATTTATCTTCAGGTTTGAAGGCAAGGAGGTTTAGAATAGGTCTGGTAGAGGAGAAAGAGTTTGCTGGAAGAGAAATGAAATGTTCAAAGACGCAGATATGTGCATGAATATGGGCATAAAATGTCCAAATCTTGACTTTCTCTTTGGAGGAAGAGAGTGAATGAGTGAGAGAGAGCAAGAGTGACAGCAAGAATGAGATTGAGAGAGAAAGAGAGAGAGAGAGAGAGAGAGAGACAGACAGACAGACAGAGAGAGGGGAGAGAGAGAGAGAGAGAGAGGGAGAGAGAGAGAGAGAGAGAGAGAGATTGAGTGGAGAACCTCATGGGAAAGCAAAATTTTGTGATGCTATTTTAAGAAAGTCTATTCTTCTCTATTGATATTATTTAATTGAATAAAAGATAAAGTAACATCAGCAAGATGGCCATCTAGAGTTACCTGAAGCTTATCCTTCCCACAAAAAGAGACCAAAAGATGAATACGCTATATTTTGACTAGAGGGATTGAGAAATTGTGCTGAAGGAGAACACTGGAGAATGACAAATCCCTGTGGAGCATGGAAGATCAGGATAGCAATACAAAAGAGAGTAAGGGATCCTGTCTCTGTTGTACTATCTTCTCTACTGGAATCAGTTCAGAGTTAGGGGGAACTTTTTATGGAGCAAAAGTAAGCTGGAGATTCCCAAAGATCCCCATTGTAGTAACAAATGCCAATGATTCTTGCTACAGGAGAGTCTCCTCTTACAGTCCTTTATTTGAGCTTGTACAGTAGCTGGGAGTTCATACAGCTGCTCACCTTGAGGATACTCACCTTGAGCATCCGCCATCCCTCCATCCTCCATCCCTGTGACCTAAGCTGCTGTGGCTCAGCCTATCTTGAAACTAAAGTGCATTCTGGTTTAAGAGCCAGTAGCAATTAATCTTCTTTATTACTGAGGCCTCATTGTCATTCCATCACCATCACACTAGTGTCTATAGAACTATGACCCAGGCTGCCATAAGCCTGGACAACTAGGACAACTAGGACCCCAGTATATAAATCCATGTGGCACAGCAGGCCTCCAGAGAACAGACAGAACCACACAGTAAGAAAGCTACTAAACAGACAACCAGCTGTTTCACTCATGCACAGTCACATGGCACAACTGGCTGGCCCACCTATCCTACACATGCTGGTTTGACAGCTGGTCCTGTGGTAGCTTCGTCCCCATGACAGACCACTGAAGATTCACCCAGCTCTGCCACACTCATGCTCATCAATGCCTAGCTTGACGGCTGGTCTGGTGTGGCTCTAATTCCCTGGAAAGACTGCTGGAGGACTGTTTGGCCTTGCTGTACTTGCACACACCAGTACTTGGCCTGACAGTCAGTTCCATGGTGGTTTGGATCTGTGGACCACTGCCTCAAGACCATTGGGCACTACCATGCTCATACCATGGCCTATTATCAATCCCCAGCACAACTACTGGTCTAGTGGCAGTTCTACCTGCCTGACAAATGACTGCAGACCTACATGGCCTTGCTGTATCCATGTGGACCTGGCTTAACATTCAGTCCAGTGGAATCTCCACCATCCCAGAAAGACCCACACAGCTGCTCAATCAGCTATGCTCTGTCTAACAACCAACTCAGCAGCAGGCTCTGCCTTTATAAAGAGCTCAAAGGACCACATGTAGACACTTTGTGCCTGCATACACTCACTTCAGCAACCAGCCTGTGGTCCCAGTTTCCAGAAAAACTGCAATACCACCATCACAAACTTCTAAAGTCTAAACTGTTGACACAATCACAGACATTACTAACAAATGAAAGATTACATGACAGAGACCATACTACTGAGTCCACCCAGAATCAAAGCCAAGTCATCATATACAATCAGCACCCTAAGATCTGTCTAGAGAAAAACTTCTCTCCCTACAAAAAGTACTCCACAAAATTGAAAAGAGCAGCTATTTCACTAGATATGCAGATATCAACGTAGGGACACAGAAACAGAAAAAAGAAAGAATATATGACACCCTCTAAAGGAAAATAATAAATCTGTGGTAACAGAGTACAAAGAAAAAAATATTTAAAATTCCTAGATAGGAATTCAAAATAATGATCTTAAGGAGGCAAGATAAAAGAAAACACAGAAAAAAGACAAATAATTAAGCAAAATAGGAAAAAAAACTTATGATAGAATGAGAAATTAAAAAGATATAATAGAAAAGAACCAACAAAAATTCTTGAAGCTGAAGAATTCAATGGATAAAGTAAAAAATACAATTGAAAGGTTAGGCAACAGACTGGATCAAGCAGAAGAAAGTATTTTTTAAAACAATCTGTTCAGAAGAATGAAAATGAATTTTTAAAAAGCCTATGGGACTTATGGAAAATATTGAGTAAATAAAATTTACATTATAGAAATATCAGAGAAAAAAGATAAAGAAACACAAAAACATTTAGCAAATAATTAGCTGAAAACTTCCTAAATATTGGGAAAGTTATGAATATCTAGATTCAGGAAGTTCAAAGGTTTCCAATTATATTAAATTCCCCCAAATTCTCTTAGAGGCAAATTATAACCAAACTATCAAAAGGCAAAGACAAAGAGAGAATTCTAAAATCTGCAAAAGAAAAGCATCATGTTACATATAAGGGAATACACATTAGACTATCAGCAGATTTCTCAGCAAAAATCTTTCATGCCAGGAGATAATAGGATAATATATTCAAAATAATGAAAGAGAAAAATAAAACTGTCAGTCAAGAATATTATATCTTGCAAAGCTACCCATCAGAAATAAAGGAATTAAGATCTTCTAAGACAAGCAAAAGCCAAGAGAATTTGTCACCACTAGACTGGCCTCACAAGCAATCCTTAAGCAAGTACAATAGCTGTACACAAGAGAACTATAATTACTATCATGAAAACACATTAAAGCAGCTGTCCCCAATCTTTTTAGAATCAGGGACCATTTCATGGAAGATAATTTTTTCACACATTGAGTAGGGGGCAGTGGGGGGTTTTGCAGTCACACCTCACCACTGATGTTAATTTGTATTTGCAGCCACTCCCCAGCACTAACACCGCCACTTCAGCTCCACCTAAGAGCATCAGGCATTAGAGTCTCATAAGGAGTGTGCAGTATAAATCTCTCGCATAAGCAGTTTGCAATAGGGTTTGCGCTTTTCTGAGAATTTAACACTGCTGCTGATCAGACAAGAGGCAAAGATTAGGCAGTAACGTGAGCAATTGGGAGCAGCTATAAATACAGATGAATCTTCAGTTGCTTCCCTGCCACTCACCTTCTGCTGTGCAGCCTGATTTCTAACAGGCAACAGACCAATATCAGTCTGTGGCCCAGGGTTTGGGGACCCTGCATTAAAATATAAAACTTATTAGTAAAAGTAAATTCATAAACCAAACTCATACTAGCCCAGTGATGTAATGGTGCTATGCAAATTTCTCAATCCTCTAGCATAATGGCATAAAATTAAAAATGATGAAAAACTACAACAGCTACAATTAGTAATTAAGCAACTCCCATAGATAAGGAAGTAAGTTAGGGCAACAAAAATACAAATTGTACAGAGGAGAGGAAAAAAAAGTCTAGAATATTTTTATGTGACCAAAGTTAAGTTGCTATCAGGTTAAAAAGGTCTATTCTAACTATAAGACTCTTTACATTAGCCTCATAATAACTACAACACAAGATCTCATAGCAGGTGCATACACGAAGAAAAAAAGAAAGAAAGTTAAACTTGACATCACAGAAAATCACCAAACCAAAGAGGTAAACAACAAATGAGGAAGAAAGCGAAAACAGATATAAAATATTATCAGACATAAAGAGAAAGATAGACTATAATACAATAAGAGTAGGAGACCTCAACATCCCACTTTCAACAATAGACAGGTTATCTAAACAAAAAAATATCAACAAAGAATTATTGGACTTAAATTATATAATAGGCTAAATGGACTTAACAGACATTTACAAAAGAACCAGAAAACAATGAGCACAATTGTAGAAGTAAATCTTCATATATCAGTAAAATCCATGAATTTAAATAGATTAATATTCCCCAATTAAAAGATTTAAAGTTGTTGAACAGATCAAAAGCAAGATTTCACTATATACTGCCTACAAGAGACTCACCTCACTGTTAAAGACAGACTGACAGTGAAGGGATGTAAAAAGATACCTATGCAAATAGAAACCAAAAGTCAGTAGAAGTAGCCATACTTACATCAAATAAAATACACTTTAAGTCAAAACCTGTAAAAATAGACAAAGAAAGCTATTATATAATGATAAAAGGATCAATTCAACAAGAGGACATAACAATTGTAAGTACATATTCACCCAACATTAGAGCAATTGTAAGTACATATTCACCCAACATTAGAGCATCTAGATATACAAAGTAAATATTATTAGACCTAAAGGGAGAGACAGACTGCAATACAATAATAGTAGGAGACTTCAGCATCTCACTTTCAAAATGAACAGATTATCTAGACCAAAAATTTAAAAAGAAACTTTAAACATAAACTATAGCACAGACCATACATGACATTTACAGACATTTACAGAACATTTTCTTCAATAGTTGCAGAATACATATTCTTCTCAACTACGCATGGAATGTTCTTCAGTATAGAATATGTGTTATGCCATGAAACCAGTCTTAAGAAATTTAAGAGGATACAGACCATATAAATATATATTTTTGACCACAGTGGTATAATACTGGAAATCAAAACCAAGAAAAATTTCAGAAACTTTATAAATACATGGAATCAAACAACAGGCTCCCAAACAACAAATGAGTCAATTAAAAGAGAAATTTTAAAATAACTTCTTTGAGACCAATGTGAATGGAAACACATTATACCAAAACCTATGGAATACAGCAAAATCAGTTCTAAGAGGAATATTTATAATAATAAATGCCTACATCAAAAAAGAATAATCTCTAATAAAAAAACTAACAATATACCTCAAGAAACTAGAAAAACAAGAACAAACTAAAGTTGGCAGAATAAATAAAGTAATAAAACTTGCAGTAGAAATAAAATATAGACTAGAAAAACAATTCAAAAGATCAACAAAATGGAGAGTTTTTTTGTTTTTTTTGAAAAGGCAAGCAAAATTAACAAAACTTTAGCCAGGCTAAGAAAGAAAAGAAGATGCAAATAAAATCAAAGATGAAAAAGGAGACATTGCAATTGATGGCACAGAAATACAAAAGATCATGAGAAACTTAGGAACTTATGACAACATATTGATAATACAGAAAAAATTGTAAATTCCTGGGCAAAAGTAATCTCCAAATATTAAATTATAAGGAAATAGAAAATCAGAACAGCCCAATAACAACTGAGAAAATTGAGTCAGTAATAAAAAAATCTTTCATCAGAGAAAAGCAGGACATGCTAAATCTCTCAAACATTTAAAGAACTTCAATTCTAATTCAATAGGAAAGGATACTTTCAAACTCAATTTTATGAGGCCACCATACCCTAATTCCAAAACTGGAGAAGAAAATAGAAACATTTTTTCTTTCTTTTGTGTTTAATACCATCTTAAATGTTTCTTGTAGAGCTGGTCTGGGGGTGGTGTAAACTCTTAGGGATTGAATGTCTGGGAATGATTTTAATTCTCCATCACTGATGAAACTTAGCTTAGCTGGGTAGGTAATTCTAGGTTGAAATTGCTTATCTTTGAGAGCTTTGAAGATTGGACTCTAGTTTCCTAGCCTGAAATCTTTCTGTAGATATATCTGCTGGTATTCTAACTGGTCTTCCCTGGTAGGTAGTCTGACTTTCTCTCTTGCTGCCTTTAGGTTTTTTTCTTTTATATCTATTCTATGTAAGCAAATTACTATGTGTCTAGGAGTTGGTATTCTCATTTGGTATTCTCATTTGTTGTCTTGTGTTTGAAATCAATTCTAAATGGATAAAAGACCTAAATATAAAACCTCAAGCCATAAGAACCTGAGAAAACTCAGGAGATCTCTTATGGAAATTGAACTTGGCAATCAATTCCTGATCAAAACTCCAAGTGCTCATGCCGTAAGAGATAAGATAAACAAGAGGGACCTCATCAAACTGACAAACTTCTGCAAAGTCAAAGAAACCATCAAGGAGTGGGAAGACAGTCAACAGAATGCTAAAAAATATTTGCCAACTGTATATCTGACAAAGGCCTAACATCTAAGATCTACAAGAAACTCAAACGTGCCAAAAAGAAAAAAATAACCCATTACAAAGTGGACAAAAGATATGAATAGACACTTCTCAAAAGAAGATATATACGTATCCAACAGATACATGAGAAAATGCTAAGCCACGCTAGTCATCAAATAAATGCAAATTAAAACCACACTGAGATATCACCAAACTCCAGTCAGGTTGACCATCATCAATAACTCAAAAAAACAACAGATGCTGGAGAGGTTGTGGGATAAGGGATCACTTCAACACTATTGGTGGGAGTGTAGACTAGTAGTACAACCTCTGTGGAAAACAGTCTGGTGATTCCTAAAAAGTTTTAAAAATAAGCCTTCCATATGACCCCACAATCCCCCTACTGGGAATATACCTGGAGAAACTCAAATCACTCTATGAGAAAGATACCCGTGCAAGCATTTTTATTGCAGCATTATTCACAATAACAATAGCATGGAACCAACCGTGCTGCCCATTGGAAGAGGGCTGGCTAAAAAAAATGTGGTACATGATGGAATATTACACAGCTGTAAAAAAGGACAAAATAATGAACTTCACAGCAACTTGGATGGACTTAGAATTTACAATACCAAGTGATCTATTGCAAAAACAAAGAACTGAGTCTCACATGTTCTCACTCATAAGTGGACCTTAAACCATTATCATACTTCTACAAGAAGGGGATTGGTAGTAGTAGAAACTGCTGAGAGGTTAAGGATGGAGTGAAATTGGTAGTAGTGGGAAACTGCTGGCAGGGAGGCATGCCTCATCAGCAAGGGTACTTGCATAATGAACATCTGTATACCCAGCCCTGAATTGTGCCCCACATCTTCAAAATAAAAAAGAAAAAATTTAAATAGCAAAACCAAACTTCAGGACAGTATTCCTGATAAACAAAGATGAAAAATTCTCAACCAAATACTAGCAAACCAAATCCAAAAGCACATTAGAAAGATCATTCACTAATAATTAAGTGGGATTCTTCCCAAGGATGCAAGGATGTTTTAAAGTGCACAAATCAATAAATGTGGTTCACTACACTAACAGAAAGAAAAAAATTACATGATTATTTCAATAGATGCAGAAAAAGTATTTGGTGAAATTCCATATCCCTTCATGATGAAAAACTGTCTACAAATGAAGTACAGAAGGTGCATATAAGTCAGCACAATAAAGGCCATATTTGATAATCCCACAGATAACATCATACTGAATTGGAAAAAACTGAAAGCTTCTCTTATAAGATCAGAAGAAAGACAAAGATGCCCACTTTGCAACTTTTACTCAACATAGTACTGGAAGTCTCAGCCAGAACAATTAGGTAAGATACAGAAATAAAAAGCATCCAAATTAGAAAGGAAGAAGTCAGATTGTTTCTGGGTACAGACGACATGATCTTATACAAAGAATACCCCAAAGATTTCACCAAAAACCTATTAGAACTAATAAACAAACCCTGTAATGCTGCATAATACAAAATCAACATACAAAAATCAGTAGCGTTGCTCTATATAACAGGCTATCCAAAAAGGAAAGGACATCAACAAAAATAATTACATTTACAATAGCTACAAAGCTAAGGTACTTTAATAAAGAAAGTGACATATATCTACGCTAAAAACTATAAATTTTGATGAAAGAAATTGAAAAGGACACAAATAAATGAAAGATATTTTGTGTTCAGAGACTAGAAAAAATAATACTGTTAAAATGGTTGTACTACCCAAAGTGATCTACAAATTTAAGGTAAACCCTATCAAAACTGTAATGATATTCTTTAGAAAAATAAGAAAAGGGGGAGCATATCTTATCAACAAGAGTACCTGCATAATGAACATTTATATACTCAATCTTGAATTGTACCCCACATCTTTAAGGTAAAAATTTTTTAAAAAATAGAAAAAACAATTATAAAATGTATATGGAACCACAAAAGACCTTGAATAACCAAATACATTCTGAGTAAAAAGAGCAAAAGTTGAAAGCTCACACATCTGACTTCCACTTAGATCTGTAATAAGACAAGAATGCTCACTTTTACCACTCTTGTTCAACATAGTGCTGGAAGTTCTAGCCAGAGCAATTAGACAAGAGAAAAATAAATGCTATCCAAATAGAAAGGAAAAAGTCAAATTATCCTTGTTGATGACAATATGATCTTAAATTTAGGAAAAAAACCCTAAAGTCTCCTAAAACATTCTTAGAACTGATGAGCAAACTTAGTAAAGTGACAAGATACAAAATCAACACACAAAAATCAATAGTGTTTCTATTTGCTAACAGTGATCAAACTGAAAAAGAAATTATAAAGCAATCTAATTTTCAATAGCTACCAAAAGATACATAGAAATAAATTTAACTAAGGAAGAAAAGTATATCTATGAGAAAAACTGTAAAACATTGATGAAAGTAATTGAAGAACACACAAAAATTGAAAGATATCCATGCCTATGGATTGGAACAGCTAATATTGTTAAAATGTCTATACTACTCAAAGTAATCTACAGATTCAATGCAATGCCTATAAAAATATCAACATTCTTCCTAGAAATTCCTAAAATTTTTATTGAACCACAAGAGACCCTGAGTAGCTAAAGCAATCCTGAGAAAAAAATAACACAGAGACCTGATTTTTAAATTATACCACCTGATTTTAAATTATATTCGTAAAGCATGGTATACCCAAACAGTATGGTATTGGTATAAAAATGGGCACATAGACCAATGGAACAGAATGGAGAACCCAGAAATAATTCTACACATTTACAGTCAATTTATTTTCAACAAAAGTGTTAAGACCATACATTGGGAACAGGACAATCTCTTCAATAAATGCAGCTGGGAAAATTGGATATATGTATGCAGAAGAAAGAAACTGGATTCCTGTTTTTTACCATATACAAAAATTGATTAAAGATGGATTAAAGACTTAAATGTAAGACCAGAAACTATAAAACTGCTTTTGAAAATTGAGAAATGCTAGAGAACATTGGTCTGGGCAAATATTTTGGGGGAGTAAGATCTCAAAAGTAACACAGGTAACAAAAGCAAAAATAGACAAACGGGATTACATCAAGCTAAAAATCTTCTGAACAGCAAAAGAAACAATCAATAAGGAGACAGCCTACATGATGGGGAAAAATATTGGCAAATTATGCACCTGACATAGATTAATAACAAAAATATATAAGGAACTCAAGCAATTCAATTGCAAAAAAGCAAATAAACCAATTAAAAATGAGCAAAAGATCTGGATAGACATATCTCAGAAGAAGACACAAAACTTATCAGCAGGCATATAAAAATGCTTAACATCACTAATCATTAAGGAAATGCAAATGAAAATCATCATGAGATATCACCTCACTACAGTTAGAGTGGTTATTATTATATATATTATCAAAAACTCAACAAATGTTGGCAATGATGTGAAATAGGGAACACTTACACACTGCTGGGATTATTAACTAAGACAGCCATTATCGAAAAGAGTCTGGAGAGTCCTCATAAAATTAAAAACAAAACTGCCATCAGACCCAGAAATCCAACTATTGGATATATATCCAAATGAATGAAATCAGTATGTAAAAAAAGTATCTGCACTCCTTGTTTATTGAAGCACTATATACAATAGCCATCTTTTTTAACCTGCTCCAAATGTATCCCTTTCTACTTGAAGAGCAGTGCCAATACCTGGTCTTGTTGGTTTCTATATTCCTACAGTGTCCAACAGCTAGACAATATTAAGTAAGTATTCTTGGAAGGAAGACTACTCTGAGAGAGTCTCTGCTCCATCTAAGTCGATCTATTCACCGCCTCCTGAGTACATTTTGTGCCTTCTCCCTACTTAGAATCAATGTAAGTGTCCAATAAACGATGAATGGATGAAGGGAATGCGGTAAAGAACTGGGTATCACATGTTCTCACTCATAAGTGGACCTTGAATAACTATCGTAATACTATAAGAAAGGGATTGGCAGTAGTGGAAAACTGCCAGGGAAGGAAGGTCACACCTCATCAGCAAGGATACATGCGTAATAAACATTTGCATACCTAACCCTGAATTGTACTCCACATGTTTAAAATTAAAAATTAAAAAACATATATGTATACAATAGAATACTATTCAGCTATAAAAACAAATGAAATACCGTTATTTGTGACAACATGGGTAAATCTGGAGTACATCATGTGAAATGAAATAAACCAGACACAGATAGACAAATACCACATGATGTTTTATATGTGGAATCTTTAAAAAATTGGTATTATAGAAGCAGATAGTGGAACAGTGATTACTGAGATTGAAGAGAGAGGTGAGGGGAGAATGGAGAGAGATTTGTTAATGGGTACAAAGTTACGATTAGGTAGGAAGAGTGAATTCTGGTATTCTATTGCATAGAAGGCTGACTATTATTAACAGTAAAATGTTGTGTGGCATATTGCAAAATAGCTGGAAGAGACGCTTTTGAAGGTTCTCACTACAAAGAAATGAAAAATTGAATGAGGTGATAGATATACTAACTCTTGATTGGATTACCGTACAAAACAGATATGCATTGAAATATAAATTTGTAGCCTACAGATATGCACAATTACAATATGTCAATTAAAATAAATTTAAGAATTTTAAAATAAACTTTACAAAGAAGATGTTTTGATCTTACAATATAATAAGTACCGAGAAATTATGAATGAGATGTTTGAAGATCTCACAATTTAAACTTTTAAAAATCACTCTTCTGATTGAGACTGGACATTCAGATTAGACATTCATGCAACAACTAAATGACCTACTCATGTTCTTCCTACCCTTGGGCTGCAGAACTTAAGTTCAAAATGTAGTAGTGACTTACAGTACTGGTTTGAGTATAGATTGTTACAAATTTTCTAAAACAACAACAAACCTAACAAATGCCCCACAGGTCAAAAGCTTTGAAAATGTTTATACACTAGCAATTCTACTACCTGAAATTTATTCAAGATAAATAACCATATAATCTCAGGCATTTAAAATGGGATCAATATAAATGTGAACTGTAAAAAAAATTGACTGAATAAATTATGTTATATTCAGAAAGCCATCGTTGCTTTATTTCAACCACAAAAAAAAAATCATCACCATTGACAACTGTTATAAGTTAAGATAATATGGAGCAGTTATTTCTGATCAGCATCCTTTGGATTGTGTGTGGGTAGTCTGTGTGGGTTGTCTATACTTCACACTGGTGAGTTCGTTAAATAAGTACAACTGCTTAACTATGTCAGAGAGGGAAGTTGTTCATCATGCTTCATGTCTTGGTTTTCCACTCTTGTTTTTCCAGTGGGAAGGTTCAGTTTCATTAGGAAGCAGAAAGTTAGTCTTTACACCAAGAGGAATTTTAAGTACCAATACTATAGCAAAATATAGAGAGAAGGTATAAATAGTGTTAACATTAAGATGGCCTGTATAAATAATCTTTGCTTTACCTGTACCCCAAACAGAAAAAAATGACAGAAACTCTAGCTTAAATCTGTCAGAAAGGTATGAGTAAGGATTTTTCAGAGAAGTATATAAAGCAATCACAATTGTAAGATTAAGTTTTCCTTCACATATAGGTTATATATATATTTTTTACGAATGCTTTTACACTTACTCAAAGTGTTAAAGTGAGAATCAATTGAAGCTAGAAATTCTCACAATTTTCATGGAGTGCTACCCTTGAAGGTTTCAAGCGTCTGCTCATTACAATTTTAAATGCATTTATTTAAGTCTAGCATTATTTTCCTTTTTCTACCTGCAAATAATACATTGAAAGCATGGACAATTTACTTTGGAGAAGATACTGTTTTTCCATGGAACAGATTTGGAGCAGTGGTCAAAACTCTTTTTTAACACACTCCAAATATACCCCTTTCTACTTGAAGAGCAGTGTCAGTACCTGGTCTTATTGATTTCTCTATTCCTGCAGTGTCCAACAGTTAGACAATATTAAGTAAATATTCTTGGAAGGAAGACCGCTCTGAGAGAATCCCTGCTCCAAGTCAATCTATTCACCACCTCCTGAGTACATTTTGTGCCTACCCCCTACTTAGAAAGTTCTCATCCATCCTTCTGTGCCTACTGAAACTCTGTTCTTCCCCTCTTCTCTAAGGGTCACTATGTCCAGTGTTCGTTACTGATTAGCTGAGACCATCATAATTTCCCCTTTCTTCAAACACTTTGGAATTTTTGTCTGCTCCTCTCCCAATATCACATATATTATCTTGAATTATAAACTATCTTTCATAATTGTACACTTTATGAATCAGTAATGTTTCTTCTTTTCAAGTAATAGAAATCAACTCTGGTTAACAAAAGTGAAAGGGAACTTATTTGAAGAATATCAGAGTTGGGTAGGGGCTCATAGAATTAACAAGAAGCCAGTAGATTAGGCTTTAGACCATGATCCAAGAGAATTCACGATGGACAGAATTTAGGAAGTAGGAACCACAATAACCTTCCAAGAACTAGAACAGAGTGGTCAGAATATTATCATGGGGATGGCTGTTCCTGCGTCACTCAAATCCCTTTTGATGTCTTAGAAGTGAGGACCAAAATGGCAGATTTAGGGCACAGATATAACCTCTACTAGCAGGCTGGGAAAAGAATGATTTGACACTCTTATTTTTCTAGAACAAAAGGAGAGAAAGGAGAGACATGGAATTCACGTATTTGCAGAAAGAGAGAGGATTTATAAAAAGAAAATTGAGGGTAGGGTCACTAGGACGAAGCATAAAAGAGGAGCAGCCATCTATTTATCAAACTCTAACACTAGATGATTTGTTCTTGAGACATAAGAAATAACCTTATGCATAGCCTTACTATAAGGAGTGGTGCTTTTATACTACTTCATCTGCTCAAAGGGTTCTCTAATGTTTTGGACAAGTAGGTCAGGTGTTAGTTGAAGAAAAAGAGGGATGGAGAAAGAGATGGTATTAATATTTATTGAAATCATGACTGTGCTACATGTGTCCATGAATGCAGTCCTTATTCTGATGCCAAAACCAAGTAAACAGGACCCATTCTAGAAGACTGCCTTAATAAGACTTGTGTTCCTATGCACTGAGGTTGTGCACAAGCTAGAAAGCCCATGCATTAACAGAGAATGCATATAATATTCTCTTAGTATAGTACATGAATAAAGGTATTTGGTAAGTTACAGTTATTTTAAATATTAGAGTTAGGACTTCTCACTGCAACAGAGGGGGTTCTACCTTGGCCTTTTAAAAATCTCCTTTTTGCTGATCATCTGACTTGTCCAAAAACTCCATAGAGAAAAGATGAATCCTTGTGTTTGAGTCTGTCTTCCTGCTGGTAAAATAAGAATTGTTGATGATTCTTGGGTGATCCAGCAGATATCAAGCAGCCTACACTAAGTGTTACTACCATTTAAAAAATTAGGCAATGATAATCCTCTCCAACTGCTGAGTTTTAAAAACAAATAAATTGCTAATAAAATAAATTAATAACAGCAATTCTGTCTTCCTAAAATCCAGAGATTTGCTGGGAAGTAAAGGCATTCACTAGACATATTGTGTAAGAAATATTTTCAGTGTTCCGGCTTTACTTAGTTATTTTCTCATTTAAGAGTTTAGCCAAACAAATATAAAGAAGATGATAGTGCCAGGAAACTCACCTCCATCCTCCATTCCTATGACTGCACCAGCTGTTAGGGTGCTGACCAAGGTTGAAAGGTCACCAGTCACCTGTGGCAGTTGTGCCTCATTATGGCAAACACTTGGATGTTGGAAATGGTTCTGTTCACAGATATTGTATAATTTAGGTGAGGACTAGAAATATGAGAGAGCGTCACTGCTGGGAATCTTATTTCATACTTGAGTGCAATTAACCAGCTGATAAACAGGCTTTTGTTTTCCATCTGAATGGCCAATGCCCATTCATTTGGGATATTATCTTGTCAAATGGACAACAATAACAATAAAGTTTATGTATTTTGGCTCTCAGCTACTCTAAAACCTGCAGTAATCTCCTGCATTGGAATCAAGAACCTGAACTGAGCATGGCAAAACAATTATCGTCTAGAATCCACCTGATGGTGAGGATATGGAAGATTATCCTGTTTGGGACTGGAAATAAGGACCAAATAATGACTTTTTTTTCAATGACTCTTTATTTTACTGTAATAGGAATATACTTGTAAGCTCCAGTATTCTATATTCCACATACTTACATAGCTTAAAATAAAGAAGATATATTTTCCCATATTTCAAAAGACATTCTTTAAAAATCCTATGAAAATGTCTTACTATATGAAGTATCTTGTAGCCATTTTTTACACATTTATTATTGATAATGTTGAGGACCTTTTGTCATCAGCTAATGTTTGACCACAAACTGTAAATTTTGTATTTTTATTTTTTCTTACTTGTATATTTTCCTTTATATCATATTCATCTTCTTAAAAAATTTGTTTCTAAACAATAAGATCCTCTGTTCCTGTTTTGCTTTAATGCAATATTTTCATAAAGTAAATGGCATGATTTCATTGTCTTTTTATTCTCACAGTGATGACTGAAAGGAAAACAAACCTATATCCTCTTGCTTAGTTTTTCTTAGAAAAATGATTAACGTGAGCTGTAACCATGGAACAGACTTCCTGTATAATGTTCACAGGTTTAGCAAACTATTATTGCCACATAACTTCCAGTAAAAATTTGTAAGAGAATGGAACTTACATGATTAGCTTTTATGTGTTGACTCAGATATAACTAGATCAATTAAGAAGGCAAATCAAGCCACGCTCGGTGGCTCAGCCTGTAATCCTGAGCCTTTGGGAGGCTGTGGTGAGTGGATTGCCTGAGCCCGCGGGTTCGAGACCCGCCTGGGCAGCGAGACCTCATCTCTACAATAAATCAAAAAATCAGCCGGGCGTGGTAGCGCGCACCTGTAATTCCGGCTACTTGGAAGGCTGAGGCGGAAGGATTGCCGAAGTCCAGCAGGTTGAAGCTGCCGGCCGGGAGTGGCCACTGCACTCCAGTCTGGGTGACTGAGTGAGACTCCAACTCAAAAAAAACCAAACAAACAAAAAACAAAACAACAACAACAAAAAAGAAGGCAAATCAGTGCAGATTTTAATTTATTCTTCCTATTACTATTTATTGCGCACAACTATGTTCTATTTACTTGAGGATGGAAATATGAATAATGTGTGGCTTCGGCGTCAAGGAGATAACAATCTAGCATGTTTGACTATACTAGTAGTTGTGGTACAGATGGTGGTGACTGGTGATGATTTTGCATTGTATTGGGGAAGAATTGCTGGGAAGAAAACAGAGACCTGTATATATACCATCTAGGAAATTCACACTAGTTTGATTTCTTAACTTATTTCATCTAGTATTGCAGTTTTACTTAAATGTGATACTGCTTAATTATTGATGCCTATCACTCTTTAATCTCATATTTTAGTGGGCAACAAGATTTTCAAAATATTTCAAAGGACAGACATGGGATGGTGGAATAAAACATTAATCAAATGCAGAAACCTTTTCTTAGCTCCTCCTCTGTCTGAAAAAATGCTACAAGCTCTATAAGAAATATACTAATTTGCATAACATATATGATTTTCTTGTGGGGTTGAAACATACATACATTAGCACTAGATAATATACAGCATACTTAAGCACACATGTGCTTATGCATATTCATACACATATAAATGTGAATCAATATGGTATAGACCATAAAAAATGCTACCCCAATTTTAAGTAATAGATTATTGTGGGGTGGTGTTAGTTATAGAAAAAGATAATTTTAAATTCAATATAAAATGAAGTGTTAAATTTGCTTTAGTAGGAAGGGAGGAGAAGGATATGCATGTCCTTAATAACAAAAATAGGGAAAGAGAAGAGAAACAACATAGAGGATTTAATTTGGTTGATAATTTTAGGAATTGTAAAGTTCACCCAGCACTTTCACTACAGCTAAATAGTTGGTATATGTACTGTTTTCTGGTTTGAAATCTTTATAATGAAGAATGACTCTGCTATTGCTATAAATTTATTTTCCAGTAATAATTACTCTACAGTATCAATGACTCTTGGTTTTTCTTGTTTAGCAGTTCAACAGTTTACTTGTTAACTGTACTTGGTAAATAGCTATTATCAAGTAAGAAGTATTTGTTGACTTTTATGTGGCACAGCCTTGGGCCAGTTTTTATAGAGCATAGCAGAAATGTAAGGCATAGATTCCTTTCTGAAAAGCTATTCTAATATTATTGGGTATCCCACTCCCTGGCAATACCTTCCAAAATACTATTACTCATAATACGGAAAGAGACATGTTTTGTTGCTATAGGAAGACAAAGTTTACCTTAAAGGCCTTTTTAGAAACCTAAAAGGAAATCACAGTACTCACAACACAGCCCCTGCTTCTGACCTGCATCTTAGAGGAACTCTGCACTTTGAAATACTTTCCACCAAAGTTTTTAAGGTTCTTTCTTGGGGACTAAATCCAGCCGAAGCCAGCATTACCATCCAGGCTAGCTTCCCTGAGCTCAGATCACAATATTTTTTTCACATTATCATATTACATTGAGCTACCATAAGACTGTTGACATGTTGGCTTTGTGTGAATGTCACTCACTCTGGACACAAAATGAGTTCAAGATTCTGGGCTACAGATAGTCAACCTCTGACCCTGGGGCATGAGCCATGCATATGGGCTACAGGGCTGGTTTTCACCTCTCTGTGTTCAGACCATGCCTCCTCTGGTCTACAACATCAGATGGTGGCAGCAGAAGATATCCTTTTCCTCGTGTTTCCTTCACAACTGTCACTCAGGGAAGTTACCCCTATTTCTTCTGCATGCTCTGTACTATGTCCAGGAAGATCACAGAGGGAGGAGGGAGAGAGCATGCCTGTCTCCTCTGAGGTCTTATCAAAGCATTCCTCCAAAACACTAATTCAACTTTCTGATCAAAGTCTTCTTTTGTTTATGGTGGATGTGGCTACATACTCTCCTAGCTCAGTCTTAGCCTCGCTAGTCAAGGGATGGATGTGTCTTGTGTGAACAGGACCACTCTTCTTGTTCAGCTCACGAAGGCCTCGCCAATCTCAACAGTATGTGGAAGGCAGAGGTGTGATCAACATTGAAAGGTATTATATTCTAGGAACAGAATGATTTTGACTAAAGATTTTAAGAGAAGATATGTTTGGAAGATGTTATTCGATGTTTAAGAAATAAAATTATGTATAATAAAATTAACCTAACAGAAAATGAATGAAAACTCACGTTTTCTTGCATAGTCTGGGTAAGATTTGAATTTGTGATCATCATCAATGAAGCACAGTTATAACCTTTGATGGAGTCATTAGAAGCAATTTATTGAATGATACAGCATGGTGACATTGTAAGTAAATCAATGGCTACCACAGTGGCAAGAACTATGTTGTCTCGATACAAGTATGTTCTGAAGAACCATGGCATTTTGAGTAATAATGGCACTGCTACCTTTTTCACATGGTATGATATATGAAATTATTTAGCAAAATACACATTAGAAAATAAATAACATAAATAGATGATTCTTAAACCAGAGCAGGAAGAGATGATGTCCGGACACTAAAAATAATCTCTACATGCACAGATTAGACAATTAACAAATACTTAACTACTTCTCTACTCATTATTCTCATTATCCTAAATCCGTGTCTCTTTCTCATGAATTTTTGTAATATATTTTAAATCAGATTGTTTATGTAGACAAAGGGCCTCCAAAAGTATTTGTCCAGCATCTATCGAAAGTGGGGTTGGCTCAGGTAAATATCAAAGGGAATCATAAATTGTCTCAAGTATATTGTTGAAAGAATTCACAGATTTATCTGAGCACTGAGTCATTATATTTCAATGTTGGCTTTTTGAGGTTTTCTTTCCCCCTTTTCCTTTCATTTTTTTTTTTCAACAATTGACTCTTACTTAGCTCAAACAGTATCTCCTGTCAGATGAAAACACACATTAGTGATTTCAAGATGTCTTCTTTCAACAAACAAGCAAGTAAACAACGGTATTTTACCGTCCCATTTACTATGAATGTACACTCAGGCCCCGTTAAACAACTCAAACTCCTGGTAGAGTCCCTGAGATCTTTTCCAGTTCAGTCTCTATTGTTTGTTTTGTACCAATGATCTCATGAAATCCATACCTTGAAAGAAAAATTTTGATCAGTTGGAACATTCAAGTAAACCCATTTTGTACAATTTTTGAGTTTACAAGTAAAAAATAAATAGGAAAATAGATGCAATATAGTTAAAGTCTCAGCATGATTTTGACTCAGTAGGAACTTAGACCTAGTATATATTCCACAAATATATCTGCAGCATAGTTAATGGTCTATTATAAATGATGATCTGAAAGGGCTGCTGGGTCATGAAATATCAAGGAATAATGACATTGTTTGGGGACTGGTAGGTGTTAAGATAAGAGTACGTGCATACATTTTTGAAAGATTTATAATTATTTTTGAACTTGAAGGGCATTGTTGGATAACTTAGAATACCTGTAACAGCGTCCCTTGGCCAATCAAATTGTCCTTAGGAGAAGAACTGCTGTTGTCAATGTAGGCCAATCCCACAAGCATATACACATAACCACAAGATAGCAGACATAATTCAGACATTCAGAATGGTCATTGCTTGCCCACTGGATGTCATGCTTTATGCCACCTATTTGGAGATATTTTTAAATTGTTCAGAGTTAGTGGAATAAACAACATTGATTTTGTTTCTGTGTCAGTTTACTACAGAAAGTTCAACTTCTTTTTAAGTAATTATCACTAGTATTACTTGAATTAATATTTTGTCTAACTGCAAATGTTAAATTTCACATATCCCAAAACTATTGAGGGGCTTTCCTCCAAATTATTTAGATATAATTAATAACTTATCACAAGAATAAATCATAGTCTCAGGCATTATCATACAGTGAATTCAAGTTTATATGTGTTTATATGTTTTATAATCCTGGTTTAATATTTAGTGAATGAATATCATGATAAAGTAATGTCAAGAAACAGAAAAAATAGTAATAGCTGTAAATACAAGAACAATTTCTTATAATAATTTTTCAACTTGCCTAAGAAATTTTAAAAAATTTTTGTTTTCTTTTACTTTCTTTTAAATTTTGCTTTTCTTTTTAAAAAGAAAGCCTAAGAAGTTATTTGTGACTTCAGTTGGTAAATTTCATATTTCAATGAAAAAATAAATGGCAAAATAAAATTATGGATAAAATAAGTTCAAGTTTATTGTATCTTCTATCATATTGTAAATTTTGTTTTAGGTAACCAGCTGTCCCACTAATTATTTATCACTTTTAAATGACCATTATGCACTTTAATTTTTGTGTCATAGGCCACTTAAAGATGGAGAGTCTCTTGTAAAATGACCAAGAAAAAAAACCTCTGATCATACTTGGTTGTTGTAATCATCAAAGGGTATTTGCTTTCAAAAGAATTATTATACTTCCAGCTTGCTTGCCTCGGGGAATGTTAATTAAGTCCAAATTATTTTATGACAGAGAGTTTGCCATTTTTAGAGACAGAGTAAGTGAACTAGAAATAACAAAAATCAAATGAGAAATGAAAAATAAAGTTTGATATTTACCTGCAAATTGCTTATCTTTCAATTAAGCATGGGTTTACCCTTGCCAAAATGTCTCCATTTACAGATGCCTATTAAGTAATAAGCTGTTTTCATTTCCTGCTAGGACACAATTTAGTCTTTTTAAAAAAATACATGCGTGCACTCAGTGCTTTCTGAAGAGTTTTGTGTCATCTCTGGTATCTAGTACTTACAAGGCATCACTTTCAGTGTGTGTGGTCTGATTCCTAACAGTCTGTCGATTCATTGAATTTTCTGAATTTCAGAAAGAGACCAATTGATTCTTTATGCTTCCTGTCAGAGCAATTCTTAATTTTTGTCTGCTTTTTTTCTCAGCATTAGTCTTAAGAAGCAAAGGTTTTCTTTACATCACTCTAAAGGGTTTACTGAATCCTACATCATCAAGAACATTTTAAAGCTTTATTTTGTCTGTTATTTAAAGTGGAAAATGCTGTCCCTTAAGACACTGGCACTCTGCCATTGCCTCCAGAATATTTCATGGTTCACTGTCAGGACTGCTGCTTTTTCTAGAAGAACATATGGGCCATTTTGGAGATGTTTTCTGCAGGATTCAGATGCTGAACATGTTATCTATTTACACATAGACTCCAGCAAATAATTTTTCTGGAATTTTAATGCTTTATTGGTTCTTTAGAACTTTCTGAAGAGTATATTGGAACATAATGACACCAAAGGAGGCTTGCAATTTGGAAGTAGAAGGAACTAAATTTAATTGAAACAGAGTTTAGAATCATTAGAATGTATTCCTGTGATGTTATTATATTTCTTGCTGAAGTGTTACTCTTTCCCTCTTTTTCTTTTTTAGTGATTTCAGATAGTTACTATAAAGTATTCAAAATGAGGGGGAAAACATCCCCCTGCACTCTGTGATGTTGATAAGTAAGTCATTGGGATGTGGTAGGAGTTAGCGCACACTTGAGGATGATCATGTCATTAAAACTGCATCCAGTCAAGCTGGGAATACCTTATCTGAATTGTTCTGTAAACACTCTTCTCACTGAAACACCTGTTAGGTTTGGCTGTACATTTTGAGTTAAAGGAACCAAACAAAATGCATTTAAAAGATACAAAAGTAAAGTAAGACTACATTCCAAATGGAGGTGCTAATCCCAGCACTAAGGGAGAATAGCTTCACACTTTTGCATCATATTTTGCACTGATGACTAAACTTGAGCAGATTCTACCAGACTGACTCTTTACTGGTAATTCAATGAGCAAGTCATTGATTAGCTCAGTTTTGGAGCTGACTGACTCTTAAATGAGAGTTAATTCGCAAAGGGTACCATGATAATGGAGGAAGAATGGGAAAGTAAAAGAAAACAAAACAAAAGATTAATAGCCATTCTGTATCAAGGTACCGTTAGTGACTCCAAAGCTGGAGACCTCAGCACAGAAAGTCTTTTACCCCAGATCTGGGGTCTTTTCAGATCCCAAGGAGTTAAGGAACTGTGCAGAAGGACAGAGGGTGGTAACGAACAGAGCAAGATAAAAAGAGAAAAGATTAATACATAAAAGACCCTCTGTGTCATCACACAAGGCATGAAGTCAGAGACTTGTGCCTTTACTGCCAGGTGCAGTGGCTCAAGCCTGTAATCCCAGCGTTTTTGGAGGCCGAGGTGAGAGGATTGCCTGAGCCCATGGGTTCAAGACCAGCCTGGGCAACATGGTGAGACCTCGTCTTTACAGTATATCAAAACAGAAAGAAAGGAAAAAGAAAAAAAAAATAGCCAGGCATGGTAGCGTGAGCTTGTTGTTCCAGCTACTTGGAGGACTGAGGCAGAAGGATTGCCAGAGTCCAGCAGGTGGATGCTGGGGTAGCCATGAGCGTGCCACTGCACTCCAGCCTGAGCGACGGAGTGAGACTTCAACTCAAAAAAAAAAAAGACAAAAGAAAAAGAAATGTGTCCTTTGGGGAAACCCAAAAGTATGGCTGTGGGTTTTATAGTTTTGATTATTTAATTCTTCTCATGTGAAAATATATATGCCATCTGGTTGTAATCTTAACAGGGAAAAGGGAAGAAGGGAAGGTTGGGAAGGGTGCAAATAGGCAACAGTTTGGAGAATCAGCAGAATCCCTAATCATCCAGGCCACACGGGATGAAGACAATCATAGATTTTCTCACTCCCATGGCAATTCATCCAATGGAAGATAAAAAGGAGAAAATCACTTGCTCACCTTCATCTTCTGGAAATATTAAAAGGAAAAAGCCAAAAAAAAAAAAAAAGCCAAATTGTCTGAGAAAGCCTCAAAATAGTTTCTTTTCTTCTTTCTTCTTCCTTTTCTACTATTTTTTTTTTTAAGTCAGGGTCTCATTCTGTCGCCCAGGGTGCAGTGCAGTGGCATGACCACAACTAATCACAGTCTTGTCCTGTCAGGCTCAGGCTCAGGCGATCCTTCCTTCTCAGCCTCTTGAGCAGCTAGGACTACAGGTGAAGGCCACCATGCCAGCCTACTTTTTTGGATGTTTTGTAGAGACAGGGTCTCTCTGTGTTTTCTAGGCTGATTTTAAACTCCTGGGCTCAAGCAATCCTCTCCACTAAGCTCCCCAAAGTGCTGGAATTACAGACGTGAGCCATGTGTCTGGTCCAAAGTAATTTCTAAACTGTCTGATTAATGACTGGTTTATATATATTATTTTACCATAGACCACAAAGTGAATACTTGTATATAACCTACATTATATAAAAATGGCATTTATCTTTCAGATTAGTGTGTACTTATGATTTGGTGAATGATAGTATAAATGTGTCTGTATTAAATTGTCTAGTGGATATATATTTAAAACAAACTTTAAAGGAAGGAAATATACTGCACCCTTTTGATACATCTACTATTAGTTACCTTCCTAACCATCACCTTTTCAGTTCTGATTTCTCTGAGACATTTGATGCTTTCATTTTTACTTACATTATAACTTGGAGTTTGAACTTATGGTACAACACATGATAGTGTTTCACGGGAGTGCTAATACTTATGGACAATAACTTAAATTTTTTTTTTTTTTGAGTTGGAGTCTCACTCTGTCGCCCAGACTGGAGTGCAGTGGCCACTCCCGGCCACCGCGGCCTCGACCTGCTGGGCTCCGGCGATTCTTCCGCCTCAGCCTTCCGAGTAGCCGGAATTACAGGCACACGCTACCACACCCGGCTGATTTTTTGATTTATTGTAGAGATGAGGTCTCGCTGCCCAGGTGGGTCTCGAACCCGCAGGCTCAGGCAATCCACTCACCTCAGCCTCCCAAAGGCATGGGTTTACAGGCTGAGCCACCGAGCCCGGCAATTTAAATATTTTTATTATAACGACACACCTTTGAATTCTGTGTTTGAATATGTGTTATAAGCATGTTCCACATTTATTCAAAATTTCCAAATTCTGAAATGTGTACATAATAGAACTGAACCAGTTTTAAATCCTACCACCACAGGAAGCTGAAAATATTCACAAGATCCATGTTTGTAGTGTACACATATATCTACAATCCCTCAACCAGAAGCAGAATTATCATCAAATGTGTATTTTGAGAGAGAAATAATAAGATAAAGAGTGTGTGTGTGTGTGTGTGTGTGTGTGTGTGTGTGTGTATGTGAGAGAGAGAGAGAGAGAGAGAGAGAGAGAGAGGAGCAGCCTCTGTATTCCAGTCATTACAGCATATTGATATCTTGGATGTTCTCAAAGAGGATTTAGTTTCCAAAAATGCTATAAAGACCTTGATATAGTGAAGTTTCACTTATGTCGTGGTTTTTTGGTATTCCCAAACTTTTGCCCTTCACATTCAAAAGTGGTGCTTCAGAGGGTGTCAGTGTATTCATCAGATCTCCATCCATCAATAAGCCTCAACCTTGGCTTGTTTAAACAATTCCTAACTTGCAGGGAATATTGGCAGTACAAGAATACAGGGAGAAGGCTGTGATAACTGTAGAGAGAGACTGTCACGGTGCCTTCTATCCTGCCCGGGGTGTATGCCCCATATTCTCACAGGGAGAGGGATTGAAAAAAAATATTTTCTTATTGATTTGTGAATTCACAAAATCAATAAGGCAATAAGTCAACACATTTTTTGGGGAAAAAAACTCAGTGACTCTTAAGTCTATTCTTAAAAGAGTACAAATGATAAGTCTTATTTTTATCTCTAGTACATTTCAGATCCCAGATAGTCATCAATATTTCCTTTTACACAGTTTGTGATGACAGTCATCTGCTTCTTCACCTCACCTCATGCTAAAAAGGCCCAGGCTAAAAAGAACTGATGTTCTTCCACTCACCTGAGACTTGCAGAAGAAAAGTCGAGTCATACACCCTAGACCCAGCATCCAGACCTTTTCCTTCTGTGACATGCACAAACTTTCTGGTACTGGCTTATAGGAGGAGCAAGACATGCAGTATGGTATCATCATAAGGCTTGTTTTCTTAAACATTGTGAAAATATCATGAACTCTAGGTCATTGGCAGAGAATAAACAAAGACCAACCATGTAGGTTACATGTACTTAGATATCACCACTAGAAGGAATTCTTTTGTCTTCAAAGAACAGCTTTCCCAGTCTTGCTGTGTTAGTTAACAATAATAGTAGGGCCCCACTGTACTTTGGAATGAACATTAACCACATTAGAGCCAAGAATTATGCTAATACTGCAGCTTAAGATTTTTCTCCTCATATGAACTGCTGATCTAAAGGATATATAGCAAATCTTGGTTAGATTGAAGTATATGATCCAAGTGTTACAGTATGAAAGTGCCACCTTTATCTTTTACTTACTTATTCTTGTCTAAGCTTCTAAAAGAGAAACATTTGTTTAATTGGTGGTAATTTAAAAATTAGATCAGTCCTCAGTATCTCATCAGGTTTATGATTTCTATACCAATATCCACTCAAATATTTCAAGTGGCAAAACCAAGCTTCCTCTCCGACATGCTTAAGAGAGACCCTAGCTTTGACTTTTCATGCTTTCAAACACACTATGAATCATTCTGCCAAATGCCTGCCCTTCATGTGAATGATATATTTTATTTACACTCTTAGAAAAAAATCTATGCATGGCCATTATTAATCACTCACACCTTTAAGAATGATCTTACCTTTTAGCTATTCATCAAGATCGGTATCCTTTCTGTTAGAAGGAGACACATCATAACTGATGTACAATCAAACTGTAGATGGGTTCAAGTACACAGCTATTACCAGAATAGATGTCTTTTCATTTTAGAATTACGCACACACACACACACACTTAAGCCTCTGTATGCTGTATCCATTCTGACAACTTTCTTTAAAATACCAAACTGCTAGAACTATGTACAGGTAATATATCAGTATGCTATTGAAGAGCAGCATATCATTCCCAAAGGTTTCTCCACCCTGAGCAAGGTTAATAAGACTTTGGATAATTGGAATTAGAAAACATTCAAAGATCATAGTTGATGATTTTTACAAAAACAAGAAAAGAAAAAAATGGTAAATAAATAAGTTCTCTCAATTTTCAAATCTCAAGAGAAAAATCACATTATAATTGAACCATATCTCCATCTTAAAATCAATTAAATATTTGTTCTGTCTTTAATAATAACTATTATGCATGAAGAAATAGTAAATGTATTCATAAAATGTGTTAAAAGGATTTCACTTTTTTGTTGGACACTATAAGTGCCTCTGAAAATGTTGGCTGGAAATTGGAAAGATAATGCTTATATAAGCCCCAGGGGTAAACCAAACCAAACCTAACCACACCATGTGAAACCAAACTAAACCACACCAAATCAAATCAAACCAAATAACGCTAAACAAAACCACACACCACACCACACCACACCACACCAAACCACACCACACCAAAACAAACCAGCCCACACCAAGCCAAACTAAATCAAGACAAACCAAACCACACCAAATCACACCAAACCAAATCAAACTAAACCATACCACCAAACCAAACCACACCAAATCACACCAAACCAAATCAAACTAAACCATACCACCAAACCAAACCACACCAAACCAAACTAAACATATAAAATCACACCAAACCAAAACAAAACCAAACCACACCAAACCAAATTAAATCACACCAAACCAAACCAAACAGGGATTGCCATATCTTTGATTCTTCCTTCTTTAGCTTCTAAGATGATTTTGTACTGGGATGAAAATTAGAAAAAGCCAAACATTTGAACAGCTTCTAAAAAAATGAAGATAACATAGCAAAATGAAATAAAAAATGCTTGAGTTAAATTCTTATTATACAACATCTGTCTGCAAGGGTGTATAACCTTAGAAATATCACTAAAATAAATATATCAAAAAAAGAGACATTTAACTACACAGGTAACACTTTAAAATTACAAGATCAAGAAAAACATTGCAGTGAAGCTTTGAATCTTAGAAGAGGCTAAGAACATTCTTTTTATTAGAATGTTTAACTCCCTAGGCATTAAGGAATTACTCAATAGAAAAGAAAATAACCCATAGAGGAAAATGTAGCCAGCCGTAAAGCCGCTTACAATTTTCAATGGGCCAAATACAGTAAGTAGAAAGGAAAATGATTTTATACTCGCTCCAAAACTCTATTTGTTAAGACTTTCTTATTCTTTAATTTTTCTTTACTGGGATTAGAATTTTTTCCAAAGAGAAAGATTGGAATATTCAGCCTGTCATGAATGTCTTTCTTAAGGATTTCCTGACTTCATGGAAAGCAGATATGCAAGAAGCAGAATCTAGTCCCAATTTAGACTTTTAAAAGTAAACTCCAATGCAAAGAAAGTCAGCCCCATGGAAGAAATTATTATAGGCAAAAGGGATATCACCTATCACTATCTGTCTGTCTCTCTCTGTCTCTGTCTCTCTCTCTCTCTCTCTCTCTAATCTAGTTCACCATTAAGTGTCTTAAATACAGAGTAGCATTCAAAGTTTCCTAAGCTGTATTTAGTGATGGCTCAGAATGTGCTTGGTGTTGTGTGGAATGTTGGTTAGAATAGAAACATGGCAAGTAAAAGTTCTTTTTTTCAGGAACCCACAGTCTGGTACATGAGACTCATGTGAAAATAATGACCTTATCATGTGACATAGGCCACAGTATAGATGAGAATACAATGCCACAGGAACAAATACTCTTCAGAATCACACTCAATGTGGATTTTAAACACATTGTGAAAAAGCTAGCCAAATCTTTTAAAAATATCCTCCTGAGAACCTATGTAATGCTATGATCTCATATATTGTGCTGCTTTAAAAAGAGCACCCCACTTTTTTCACATCAAACTAGCAGCTTCACTCAACAAGGATGCTACTCTAAGTCGTGATGAATTCAGAGCAGCTGCATTCCTTTCCCTCATGTTTCTGGAAGACAAAGGGAAAGACAAAGACTTACTCCTTTAGGATCTGGATCACGTTAGCCTGTTACATCTCAACCATCAAACCTGCCCAAGATGTGCCCAGATTAGTCAACAAGCAGATGATTAGAGATAAAACCTCTCATCTTGGGATAAATTTAATCCAAGCAGCATGTGCTCTTTGGTCATTTTATAAATATAGCATTTTAGAACAGCATTCTCAGAGATCCAGCAGTGCATATCCAGCATTGTAGCTAAAATATTCAAATAGAAATAAAAATAACTCCCCAGAAAGTCGCTGGCATTCATATTTCCGTTGGAGAATAATTACAGAAGTCAGTTTAAAAGCTAGCAGAAGAGATGTCGAAACACCACCTCTCACCCCCACAGAAATGCTAATGACTAGTTGTATCATAGACTTAAAGCAAAGGTTCTAAAGCCTTCTCTTTCTCGGCTTTATGTGTCACAATTACTGGCCATTACCAGACTCTCTGGAAGGAAACATAGATTCCCTGGACAGTGAGGAGGTCCACCCACACACCTCCTAGGGCAGCCGAATGTAGCCCTGAAGATTTAGTGTTTCTAACCCTGTTATTTTCTAATCCTATTGCTATAATGTTTAGGTGAATTAAATGTATTTCCTTCTTTATTTTTGTGCAATCTCCTTTATTTCCTGCAATAACGACTTTTAGCTGACCCTACAAACAGTTGTGCTTCTTCAATTTTTAAATAGAATTTATACAACAGTTAGGTGAAATCTGTTTATAGTAACACACAGTGCTGTCTCCTCAGGATGCCTCATGACAAAGCTGGTGACACAGTAACTATACATCCACTTCATGATTTCTTGTCTTTTATTAACCCAACTTATTATTACATCAAAAACCATGGTTTCCACTGACTACAGACTCGACATACACAAATTCACACTGATATGTGTGTTTATATATGTGTGAAGCAGCTACACAATGAGTTATTGAATTGTATATGGAAAAAATGCTAGGCAACTGCAAATTACAAGGATTTAATGCCATCAAGGGGTTTAATGGTGACATCATAAATCAAAAGAACAGGGTTTAAATGGACTGTGCTTCCCCACAACTAAGATTCTCCTGGAGCTATGATTTTAAAAGTCATCTACTCTCCCAACTACCATTCCCTTACACATAGATAATTTGTGTTATAATTTCCATCTTCTACAGTTCTCTCTATTTTTCCTCATCAACTTCAAACCTTCTTTTTAAACCCAGAAAGAATCTGTTTCTTCCCCCTGTGCTATTAGAGCAGCTATATTTAAATACACCACATGATTGTCCCAAGTTTAAATCTAACAGTTCTAAAAATCTTGCCATTCTGGGCTAGGTGTCACACTCATGCAATGTGACAGACAGGTGACAACACACCCAAGAATTAAGAGGTTTTCTTTTCTTAAATCACAGTGTGCTCTATGCACCTATCCCTCTTTCCTTTAAGACCAGGAAATCTAATTACATATAGTAGCCTTGTTATGACTGCAAACATAGAAATGATTTTAAAGTTTTGCTTTTTATTCATATCTGAAGTTCACAGAATTCAAGCAATATTCTAATTATTTCTTATGTCCTAAATGATTCCCCTTTCTCTCTGATGCTGTCTTACAGAGAAATCTATTAACATAAAATAATAACTGGCCCAAACTTTTGTCCAAATTTAAATATGTCCTAGCAAAACCAGCCCCATTCTAATTGCTTTTATGTGTCACTTTAAAGCCAAGAGACCCAACCTCCTGGCAGCTTTGCTTTGGGTCTTAATTAGCCACTTAACTGCAAATTGGTTGGCACCCCAGTCCTTTCATCAGTTATTACCCAAATAGCATCACCGACTTAGGATAAAGAAAAGAAAGATCCCACATGTAGCAGGTCTTTCCATCATTATTGTCCTTTAATACAAGGGGGGGGGGTGCCCAACTCTAATTAAGGCTAGGTGTCTAATAGGCAATTGGCATCTTATTTAACTCACTCTCAGTGCGATGTCTTAAAGGGAAAACAATCACAGTAATGTGTGGACAGTGCTACAAAATTTGCAAAATATTTTCACTTACTCTATTACTTTTAGATCTTGTCAGTTTTAATCATGTATTACTCAATATTTTTTTTGTTGGTTGTCATGATTTAAGATGTATATTTTATTTCAGTCCTTATTCCATTTGCCTGCATATCCACTAATCTGTTTCACACAATTAACCAAGCCAATCTCCAGTATCTGAAAGAAGGTTATCATCTTTATTTTCATCCCATTTCTAGAAAATGGGCTCACTGATACAAGCACTACATGGATACGGACCCGTTGGCAAAGCAAGTTTAAGTGGCCGCTTAGAAGAAAATTTCACTTCTTCAAGGGAGACTTGAATTAATTATGAAATAGAATGGAAGAATGGAGGAGGAGCAAGGGACTCTTTGTTTTGTGAATACAGGAAAAAAAAAACCACAAGGGAGAAAGAGGCTATATGTATAGGTCAGATCCAAAAACTAGACAAAGGAGAATGAGAATATACAAATAATGTGAGTATAAAAGATTTAATTTGTCTAGTGTCCACATTTAAATATGTCCTAGCAAGCACAATAATTTGTCTAGCAGAATAGCCTTAATTGATGCCTTTTCATATAATATTATATAACGTTATTTTGTTTCTGCTAGAAAAAAGTAAATAATCATGTTGACTTCTTAATAATCAATACTATAAGTACTTGTATGTCTCTCTGTGTGTGTTTAAACTATCCTTTTACCCTAATTCCCTTACTTTATCCTAAAATACCTTTCATGTATTTTAAATTAAGGCATTATTTTGTATTTTCTTGTTTTAAGTCACTAAGAATTATATTTGGTTAGGTAAACAGAAACTTCCTCTGCCCTTCTGAAAGACAGAGTAGTCAAGACTTTTCACATCTTGAATTTCTTCTGCCCATCACAGTTTCTAGAGTTGACAGCTAAATCTACAGGCTGACCAACAGTAGAATTCTTTCAGGCTGTGTGATTTTGAAAACTATGAAATTGTAAATTATGTTTATGAGATCCATTTCTAAACTGCACTAGAGCTTATAAAGTATTAGTATTTACAATATCTCAGAACAACAAACACAGCATGGAGGCAGCTGCCTCATCACAGAGTGAGCCACAATGACCTCAGACATTTGTATATTTATCATGGACTGGATTTCCTTGGCAAACAATTCAATAAGGAAGACAAGCACACCAGCTCAGCACTGTGTTTTATGTTGCCCCAGACTCTGTTCAGTTGTGATGAAATTTGTCCCTTACTGACACCGAAACCCTTAATACTTCTATTTGCTAAGGTTGTTGCCTTTAAGTTGAAGTGTGAAGACTCTAAATGTGGAACTGCGATTAAATGAAGTCAGGCCTTTGGTTAAATGCCAAATGAGAAATGTTTTGAAGAGAAAGCAGATATTTTTCCTTTTGGCCAATATAGGCAGTATATACAATAAAAATCCCAAAAGGAGCAGATGTATGCTTACAGGAAAGATTTGAAAGAAAAATCATCAGAAATTAATTTCCTTAACAACCTAAAAACAAACTTGTTCTTATGGAATATATGAGTTATTAGCTCTGGCAACACTGGTGGTGTGTGTGTTTTTCTCCCATATGTGATTATGGAGTACCCTGTTTTATGTAAATTATGCTTTTGAATGTATCCAACAAGTTCTCTTCCCTAAATAAAAATGCAATAATTTCCTGGAAGAAGCGTGATGATAATGCAATTGCTGTGAATGACTCAGCTATCAAATGATTTTATTTTTCAATGTCAAACAAACAAATGAAGCATTTTACATAATGTCTTTCACGTAGTAGGTACTGAATAAAGTATTTAATAAACAAAATACAGAAGAATAAAGAAATAGGTATAAGAAGGAATAATTCTTTTTAAAATTTATTTTAAAGATGTGGGGTACAATTCAGGGATTGGTATACAAATGGTCATGCACAGGCAAAGTTTGGGCCTGACTTTGGTCCCCACTTTGCCTGGTTTGAGATCAGGTGCCCTTATTGCTGAAGTGTGTCCACCCACTTCCTCCCCTGGCTGTGTCCTGCTATTGCCAATCCCTTTCTTAAAGCAGTATGACAATTGTTCAGGGTCCACTTATGAGTGAGAACATGTGGTACTCAGTTCTTTGTTTCTGTGATAGATCATTGAGCATTATAGACTCTAAACCCATCCAAGTTGCTGCAAAGTTCATAATTTTGTCAAGAGGGAAATAATTCTAACTAATGCTGCATGGTTCCATCTTTGATGTCTAAGGAACCTTGTCTTAACCACTTCAAAAGAAAAAGCATTTTATTTGTGTTTAATTACCAGAATAAATCCACAGTGCAGCTGTCTGCCCACAGAGAACCTTGGATAAAGGAGTGTCCACCTGAAATGAGTGGGCAGCCAAAAATGTAAAAACAAAAATCTTGGTTGTGTCTGAGTGTTCATTAGTCCTTCCATGTGGTAGGCATTACCCTGAAAAATAAAATGGACAAAATATCTTTCCCTCCCTCTAGATTGAGTTTATCCTGGCTACAAAGCACATTCCAGAGTTTTTCTAATTTCCTTATTGGTGGGTTCTTTGGGGTGAACAGCCACAACAGTTGGTTGAGGTCAACAAGCCAGGACTGCAATGCCTCAGTTCTCTTGGGAGTTGTAATTTTTATATCAAAATGAAAGTTATTCAGAGTGTTTTTTTCTCCCCCTCAGTTGTTTTTAAGTACAGAATATGCTGACCACCCAGTGGATGAGACTGGGATGGGAGAAGTGAAAGAAACTGTTTGATATGACTCAAAAGAATAATTGCCAGTTTCTTTGGGAGAATTCCGTCATGGCAAGAAACCATGAAATACTTGACTTAAACAACTTGTCTTTATTTTTCACTCTAGTTTCTAAATCTACCTTCTGTAAGAAGCTCTTCCTTAAAAAGTAAAACAATATAAGCCGGGCTCGGTGGCTCAGACTGTAATCCTGGGCTTTGTGAAGCTGAGGTAAGTGGATTGCCTGAGCCAGTGGGTTCGAGACCCGACTGGGCAACTTGGCGAGACCTCATCTCTACAATAAAAAAAAAAAAAGTCAAACGATACAGACGGCTGGCACTAAGAGATGCTATAGAAAGGGGAAAGTATATATTAAGGTTATACCAAATTCACAGAATAAAGAAAATAGGTGAATTGCGTATCTTAGATATTCTCAATCTTTTACATTCTAAGTATATTGAAAATGCAATGATAATTTAATACTAATTGAATAAATCTTATACCAGTTGTTTTGTCCTCATTTTGCAAAACTGAATTTACAGAACTGATTTGTATAAATAGACTACCAAGCAGAGTGACTATTTCCAAAGTAATGAAAGATTTGAAGGATATTATAAATTTGTGGTTTTGTTTTAATCATTGATAAATTTTTAGATTTTTCTCTAAACGACTCAGCTTTGGCTCACCTAGTAAGCAAAACTTAGTTTATCAGGTTGCCATTAAAAGTAAAGACATAGCCAGGCTTGGTGGCTCAGCCTGTAATCTCAGCGCTTTGGGAGGCTGAGGTAAGTGGATTACCTGAGCCCGTGGGTTCAAGACCTGCCTGGGCAACTTGGTGAGACCTCATCTCTACAATAAATAAAAAAATTAGCCAGTGTGGTAGCGCGCGCCTGTAGTTCAAGCTACTTGAAAGACTGAGGCGGAAGGATTGCTGGAGCCCAGCAGGTTGAGGCTGCAGTGACCGAGAGCAGCCACTGCACTCCAGTCTGGGTGACAGAGTGAGACTCTAACTCAATAAAAAAAAAAAAAAGAGTAGAGACGTAACCATTTTACCAAGTTATTTAGAATATTATCTTCATGAGATTAGGAAAACAACTTTTCACTCTGTATTTCTAGTACCTAGAACTGTACCTGACAAAATTAAGTATTAAACTATTTGCTGAATAAATGCACCTAAGTCAGTGATTTCTCTGACCAAAAACATAAATATACAAAATCAACCTAAACTAAAACAAATCACACAAAAACTAAAACTCCCAAGGTAGATCTAGATCATAGAAATTTGAATGTTTTAGTAGATTGACCAGTGATTTTAGTGATTGTCTCATTTCAGAGACAACTATATAAAGCTGAGTAGCATGCATTAGATACTACAAATGAGTCCACAGATGCAAAGCACAATTTGACATTTTTAAAAAAAGGAATTTGACCAGACACTGTGGCTCAAGCCTGTAATCCCAGCACTTTGGGAGGCCAAGACGAAAGGATTGCCCGAGCCCACGGGTTCGAGATCAGCCGGGGCAACATGGTGAGACTTTGTCTCTAAAATAAATTAAAAAAAAAATTAGCTGGGCATGGTAGGACATGCCTGTAGTTCTGGCTTCTTGGAAGGCAGAAGTGGAAGAATGGCCTGAGCCCAGCAGGTGGAGGCTGCGGTGGCCAGGAGTGTGCCACTGCACTGCAACCTGGGCGACAGAGTGAGATTTTGACTCAAAAAAAAAAAAAAAAAAAAAAAAAAGAGAGGAATCTGATTCTCTTTAAAAGAAGCACACTTAATGGGATTCACTAAAATTTCTATAACATACTACCATTGTCCACTAGTTCAATTTTATTCATTTTCCTTATCTGTATAGTCACTAAAGACATTTGGATTTCCAAGCCCTGAATTATCCATGCTTCTAACTTTGTTTTGACAGACTCACAATTTATATGAAAGTTTCAATTTGATACTTATTTTTCATTATTTTGTGTTTATATTTCTTATAAAAATAGAGTGAATTTTTGAGATAGAAACCTCAAGAAAAAACTTGAAAAAGATGTCCTTTAACATGCCTTCCAACTATGAAATTATATGAGGCTACTGATGGTAAAAAGTCTTAAGTATTTAGTACATTTGTCAGGTCTCTAATATTGCTTTTATGGAGGGAGGTATGCTGGAGGCACAAGCAAGAGAAGAGGCTTATGCCTTGAGGGCTGGAAACAGATTCACCTTCAAATGCAGGAATCTCATTAGCTATCTTAAATTTTAATTTTTTTTTTTTTTTAGCAAGACACACTGTAAAATGAGATTCACCTCTTTACTTTGCCAGTGTGGTAAAAGACTCAAATTCCTTTGAGGTCTGAAAGCATCTTAAGGCATCTTGAACTGACTATTGCGTCTCTCTTCAGCCTCATCTCTTATCATATCTTTGAAATTTTACCCAAATTATTTCAGTTGCTGGAACAAACCACGGGCACCCTTATCTTTAGGAATATCTCATATTAGTACTACTTACAGGTCTACTTCTTTCACCACCTATTCTTCCCTAATTTCTCTCTTATATTTTGGTAAGAAGTAGTTGCTTATCCCAGAGGAAAGAAGAGGTTCTATGTAATCCACCTGTCACCAAGCGGCTGGTCACTTAAAAGAATGGTGCTTTACTACTGGTCCAGGTCAAGTCTCTGCTGTAGGTTATATTATATTAGGCTTGGTGAGAAGGAGGCTATGCACAGCCTCCAACCCTTTCCACCATGGCTACTCTGTTCATGGTCCTAATGCACAGCACATTCAGGCACTGAAGCAGCCAAGGAAATGAGCTGGCTAATGTCTACAAGAAAAGTCATTCTGTCTGTTCTGAGTGCTTATTCTGCATTCAATATGGTGGACATGTGTATCAACAGAGAACACAAATATCTACATGCTTTATGCCTACTCTAAAAGTCTAATTGTATATCTCTGCTCGAGACTTCCTTAATTCTGGTGCCCCAAATTTACTTCTCTGTCCATGGCATTTCCCACTATCCAAGAGTTCATGTAAAACCATATTAATGACCAGGTCTACTGCTTTTGTCTCTTCCTGATAGTAAGATTCCCCTTAACAATAATATTCTTTAGACAAATTGTAAGTGGAAATATAATGCAAGGGCAGTTCATTTTGGGCTACCACCAAAAGGCCCAAATTCTTTTATTCTTCATCATTTTGTAATAACAAATCCCCCAACCCCACAAGAGCCTGCAGTGAATTGAGAAAGAAGTGATGTTTAAAGTACTGACAGGGTGAACGTGCATGTAGCCAGTCAGAGCCCATTCAGAACCGACCATGTAATGGGCACTGGCACAAGGGATGGGTGAGACAAAAAGGACCTAAGGTGATGGGTACAAGGTGCTTGATGCATATTCTCAATGCCTCCACAGTGACTCACTCAAGGAGCTACTAAATTGTGGTTTTTATCATCAGAAGTGTGATACCAACAACACTGAAGGACAGTGTGAGCTATTCTGAGATGTTAAGGGTAGTGAACCTTTAGAAACCTTTCAAACGGAAGGAGACAACATTAAAATGGCTTCAGTGGAAAAAGAATCCTTAAGAAATGGATTTCAGGCAAAAGCAGACTCAAGAGATATAAGAAAAGAAGGTGTGTTAGTGGGGTAGGGGACAAGGACAGGGAATTCCAATAAGTTTTGGAACAGAGTGCAAACATCTACAGAGCTTGAAAAACTCTGGAAGACCTAAGGAGTATAGATAGTAGTGAGACATTTAAGACTGGCTATTTGCTGAAGTCTTACTTGAAGCAGTTCTTATGGATTCTAAGTACAAGCTTTTACAGTAAGAGCTGTGAACTTCAAGTCTAGTGATAGGTGTTTGGTTATGCTTTGTCACCTTGAATGTTTTTTTTTCCTTGGCTGCAAATGTGAGAGATAGAATAAGAGGTCTCTAAGCCTCTTTCAGGCTCAACCACCATACAGTTAGATTGCAAATTAGAGCCACAGAATTCAGTGAATATCCAAGACAGGTATTCTCAAAGTTTGACAAAAGGCAGTTAAAAGTGTGGGCAAGGCTATATAAAACACACAAAACAAAATGATTAGATATGAAAGAGATTAGGGACCTAAATGATTAGATAGCAAAAGTGTGATGGAGAAAATATTTTTCATCAGGTATGGAGTAAGAGCAATAAGGAATTGTTTTTAATAATGTCTATTCACAGATGTCTATAAGGCATCCCATGTGACAGAAATGGGAAAAAAGTTGAAGAACAACAGGTAGATTTTGGTGATACATGCATATAGAAGTGTCTGGTAGTTAGATTCATGTGAGTATAAAACATTGTTTAAAATATTAATCTAAGCATCTTAAATTGGGATCACATGAAACTTTTTTGGGTGGGGACAGAGTCAAAACTCACTATGTTACCCAGGCTGGAGTGCAGTAGCATGATCACAGCTCACCACAGCCTTGACCTGCTGGGCTTAGATGATCCTTCCACCTCAGTCCCTCAAGTAGCTGGGACTTCAGGTGAACAGCCAGCTAATTTTTTTAAGAGCTAAGATCTTATTATGTTGCCCAGGCTAGTCTAGAACTTCTGGCCTCAAGTGATCCTCCCAGCTTGGCCTCCAAAAGTGCTGTGATTATAGGCATGAGCCACCACACCCAGCCATTTGAAACTTTTTTGAAAAACAAGTTTTATGATGCAAAATTGAAGGAAATTGTGAAAGAATAACAGAATAGTTAAAGCAACAAAACAAAACACCACGGAGCCCTTAGTTAATCAAGGGACTTGGAGTATGCTATTGAAGAGAGAAAGAACACCCAAGGGGAATAGTTTAGTCTCACTAAGACTTAAGTGACATGGCAAAACCATTGCTCCATACAAGGATTTACATTAGTGACATATAATATGACAGAAAGAAATGTGGCAGCCTTTCATTCAACATTTCAGTATGCAAATTAAAAATGGCACATATAGCACAATACTTTTAATTTTTCCAAAATTGTTATCAGTCTGCTGCAGGAGGCGCTCTAACTACTCTCTCATGGAACTGATCTAATTGTGATCAGAACTAATCTTTACCTTGCCTGTAATAGAATGACTAGCTATCCTTTGCCCAACACTATCTAGCTACTCTCTCTCCTTTTTTTAAAATATATTTTTGATGTAATACAGTGTAAACTATATGGTATTTGTGCATGAACTCAGGTTAGACAGCATTAAATCAGAGAAGAGTTCAAACATTGTTTTTGTTCAAAAGATGTGTCAAAGATGGGATGGCAGATGACTTCAGTATGCAAATATTTTGGCTTTTACGGAGACAAGAAGAATTCCAGCATAAACTACTTCTACTTGCAGAATTTCCTTAATAAAAATATAGTCATATTGTCTTTTGGCCCATTTTCTTTATAAAGACACAGTTTTCTTTACTTCAGGATGGCCCTGAGATGCGTTCTCTATCACTAAGGTTAAGGTGGAGGCCGCAGATATAACACCGTACCATAATACTGTAGTTTCATCCATCTGGATCAACTTCCAGGCTACTATTATCCATATGGGAAATTGCAAAGAGAGCAGAAATATGACTTTCATTAGGTTTGTAAAATCTAGTGAAATAAAACAGAATAGATTGTCTATCAACTTGTTTACCATTTGAACAAAAGAATGTGTCAATCATTCAACTAGATATTTTTCCATATACATTTGAATACCCTAGATATTTACATCTGGATACGTTGCCCTGTGTAAAAATCTTTAAAAATGATCTATTGTTTTTATCCTGCTTTTTTCTTCCAGCAAATAGGGCATATTGTAAATTGTCTCAAAGAGTCTTGTTACAATGTTTAGTTCTTTAATCTCATGTCAAACTGAAGGTTACTTTGACCCATATTAAATAAGGGTAGAAAAATAGAAAAGAAGACATTGGTGATAAACAGTGTTTAATTCCATTTTGGAGGAAACAATCAACTCTCTTTCTGTAGGATAAAGCTGAAAATGGCAAAAGCTCACACAAATATACAGTGCTGTATCATTCTCGGGTTAATAAAAACAATTTATATGCAGGGTAGTGAACAAGAGGAAAGTTATGGAAAACATTTCTCACCCAAGGACGTTGTACCAGATGTGCTAAGACTTATGGGAGCAATCAGAGGTGACCAAGTCTCTGTGGCGGGCCTTATTAAGTTAGACTGTGACCCAGCACCTTCAACTTATTAAGCTGTCGAGAACTTCAGTGATTAAAACCAAAGAAAGGTCAGAAACAAACCTTCAGAATGTCCCTGCTCTGATATTTTCTTATAGGCGTTACACCCTCATGGAGATACTTCTCTTGATCCATGGACTTTTAAATATTATGTATTTCAACTGGATTTACCCAAAATTTGAGGGTACTTTTAGTAGATGATATTTCCTCAGTTTTCCTCACACTATCCAAAACCTTAACCACCATCTGAAGAAGTATTTTTACAAGGTAGTTTTTCATATCATGAGAACTGTGATCAGAGAAACAGATTCTTGGGGACTCTCAACATATTCAGTTAGGTTGCAGATGAGAAGTGAGACTGTAGGTACAGATAGAGATGTTAGAAATAAACTTTCAAAATCTTACAATTAAAATATGTGAAAGATATAGTTAACATTTGTTGAAGATTTAATGCTATACCCAAGTATATCCTAGGCATTAAATATTATATGAATTTAGGGAACTTTTCCCAGCTCTGGAGTTTTCCTCTCCTTCACTAAATGTATCTTTCTCTATATTATGATAAATGGAGATACTAAACACTGAATACACTCATATGTCAATGTAGATGTACATGGGCATCATGCATATATAACTACTATACATATATTTAAGATAAAGATAAATGTTACCCTTCTGGTTGACATGGAGTGTGAGCAGTCATCTCAATTCAATATATTCCAAGATTCTTGACACCAAGAAGCAAGTTACTATTCAACATTTGCAAAAGGTTGTGAAACTGGAGCTCCAAACTTTAGCTTTACAAAGAGATGAAGTTGAAAGGACCATTTACTTTTACAATTCCTCCCCTCCCCTTCAGGGTATTTTCCCTTACCTTCCATCAAGCAAAGAGGGTTGTCTTCAGGAGAAGAGTTTTATAATGTGAAGCATTTAAAGAGCTTTACAACTGCCTGAAATTTGAGGATCATAGAAAGTCTGAAGGCAGACTGTTGATAATACTTGCAAGATAGAAAACACCCAAAATTCCATACTTTAATATATATTATTTCATAAATTGTAAATCTTATTTTAAAACTATACTTTGATATTAGCAATACAATTTTAGATGAGTGAATCTCACCAAAAATATGAATTTATTGTAGTTTCTTAAAAATGTTTTGAATACTTTTGTATCTTTCCTATTCAAAAATACAAATGCTATTTTTGCTGATATATTATTTCATACATGGGATTTTACATATTAAGATATTTATTATATTCTTTAGACATTCTTCATATTCCATATCCTACAACCTTAAAGGCTTGCCTTTCTAATATGACTAACATGAAGAATAGGGTTTTGGAATGTAAATACTTGAACATGAAAAACGTATAGTTTGTTGCATGTGAGAAAACAGTATAGATAATGTTGTCTTTGTATGGAGACACAAATCTCACATCACTTTTCAGATTCCCACGTTTCTTTTTTTTTCTTCCTTGATCAACATTCTGCCTGTATTGTTTTCCCTTTCCCTTTTTGTCTTGGATGAATATCCTCATCATATGTCTTCCTGTGTGACCACCAAAAGTTTGGAAGCTGCAACCTGGCGGTGTAAGGAATTGGCTGTGAAGTGAACTTCCACCAGTAGGCAAAGGGAGACTAAAAGAACTCAAGGCATATAAGCTCCTTTCTTTCCTTCTTTCTTTCTCTTTCCCATGGACTCTACTAATGCTTACCTTCTTCCTGCAAAACTTAGGAAGTTGTGAGTGATAAGTAACATAAGGACTAGGTGACCTACCAATGTCTTTTTGAGGCTCATTGATAAGCAGTAACCAGTGTGGTGGTACATCACAGCACATTGGTTTCATTTTTCTCTGTCTTGCTTCTCTTTTTTTCTATCTTCACCAACATGGTTAGCACCTTCCCAGAAGTAACAGCACCGTATTCTTTGCCTTATGCTTTTGCTTCCTAGAGGAACCAATTTAAGACACTTCCTATTTGGAATGACTTCTCTTACCATATATAGACATAGTTAGTATAGCTTGGGCCATCAGCATTTGGGGGAAAAGTTTTGCTAATAAGCTTGCTCTTGCTATCGTTTTGGAAGATAAACTGAAAGGAAAAATAAAGGGATCTGGAGAATAGGAGCTTATTTCTTCAGACACCTAAAATTGTGGCAGAAAAGATTACTCTGTCAAAGCCAATTCTGAGGTAGTGGTGGTAATCACAGGACTCTGTCAGGAAGAGAGTGAGTTTCTTCAAACTGGCCTAGAAAAACATTATTGCCTTCAAATTCATTATTTTTTAAGATTGTATAGCACAGTCCAGATTGCACCAAAATTGGGGTTTCCAGCTCAGTAGATGATCTTACATACGTTATCTGAAACTCACTGAACAATTCAAACTCTTTGCAGTTAGAATCACGATTGATCTGGATTCTGTACATTGGGCTATTTTATATCTGAAAGCACTGGTATTCATCCCAATAGCTGCCCAGGAAGAATTTGGGGAGATCATGGTGACTCAAGTGTGGTTATATGGAGAGAAGTGAAGGTGGCAAAAAACTTTGCCATAAAAATTGAAGTCAGAAAAGAAACAGACATTGGCAATGAGATTTAGAAGAAAGTCTACATTTTGGTGAATGAAAGTGTCTAAGGGATGATAAAATTGAAAGGATACATAGACATTGCTATGGCGTAAGTGTGGCTCATCTGATTGAATCTACATTTAAACAATTTCCAGGTTCATCCAATAGCAATAATAATGTAACATATATGGCATTGAGAATAAATTTCTCCTGAGCCTTTCTTGTGTTCTAAATGTTCAGGAATTGTCTTTATTATTAACAGGAACCCAACAGCAGACATTTTGACATCCAGAAAGGCCTAAAAAAACCGATAATATCTGCATTTTATGGTGAAGAAATATAAAAACTCTAATGTGAGTAACTCAGCACTCAGTTATCATTCATGTTCATGGCTCATATTTTTTTCCTAAAGCAATAATTTGGTCCCTTGGTAGTAAAGCACACTAGTAAAATACTTGCATTTTAATCTATGAAAAAAAATTCAATCAACTACCATATATGTCAAAGAAAATAGTAAAAAAAACGAAAAAGAAAAATATTGCATGGCTCAATCTAAAACTAGATAGGATTTTGTAGGAAAGTTATTTCTCTACAATAAAACAATTAGATTATGCACACCAGACTTTTTTCCCTTTTGGAATATGTGTCTGTAGTTTTAACAGCTAAATACTAGGTTGCTTTTGTAAATAAATAGTCAATTAAAATAATCACTTTTATTGAATTTCAAAATTATAAAAATTATGTAATTCTTAGTGTAAACCATTATAAAGTTTAAAGAAAAACATATTAAGGGAAAGAAAATTTTCAACACTTCAAGAGTCATTGCTAATTTAGGTTCCCAATATTTTTTATATGTATATGAACAAATACACACGATCTAAGGTAAAATTATATTAGCAGTATTGTATTCTGTTTTGTGTTTTGCTTTTTTAATAATTTCCCTAAATCTTCACATTCTTTGTAAAGACAACTTTATAGATCTTATATGCTTAATTCATATGGATATAGCTTATCTTTCTCAATCAGTAGCCCACTGATGACTATTTTTTTTTTTTCATTAATCAGTATTTTTTATTATGGTTTTGTGGGGTACAGTTAAGGGTTAGGTGTACAATGACGCTTCATTCAGGCACCCTGTAGATAAGAAGTGTTTTCCCATCCCCCGACAGATATTTGCTACTGTTAATCCCATCCCCCTCCCCCTCATAGTTTCCCAGTACCATCCGTCATTTTCTCATAGTATTGCATTGGATGTTCACGTCCATTATTATGAGTGAGACATGTGATATTT
>NW_007234458.1:0-3317 GCF_000164805.1 Carlito syrichta
TTTGTCTGTTTAGGAGTATGCTGGCTGTGGGTTTCTTGTAGATGGCTTTTACTATTTTGAGGTTTGTTCCCAGTATGCATAGATGTTCGAGGGTTTTTATCAAGAAGGGGTGCTGGATTTTATAAAAAGCTTTTTCTGCATCTAATGATATAATCATGTGGTTTTTGTTTTGACATCTGTTGATGTATTTAATTACATTTATGGTTTGACGAATGTTGAACTAGCCTTGCATCCCAGGGATGAAGCTCACATGGTCATGATGAATGATTTTTGAGATGCGTTGTTGAATCCAGTTCGCTAGAATCTTCTTGAGAATTTTAGCATCTATGTTCATCAAAGATATTGGCCTGTATTTCTCTTTCTTTGTTGAGTCTTTACCTGGCTTGGGTATCAATGTGATGTTAGTTTCGTAAAATGATTTGGGTAGAGTTCCATCTTTCTCAACTACCTGGAATAACTTCAGTAGGATTGGAATCAGCTCCTCCTTAAATGTCTTGTAGAATTCTGCTGGAAAGTCATCCTGGTCCAGGGCTTTTTTTTGTAGGTAGTTTTCTTATTAAGCACTCAATTTCCTTGATTGTCATTGTCATATTTCGGGTCTCAATTTCTTCTTGTTTCAACTTAGGCAGGTTGTGTGATGACAGAAAGTCCTCCATTTCTGAAAGATTTTCAAGTTTGCTTCCGTACAAGTGTACATAGTAGTCACTAATGATCTTTTGTATTTCTTCAGGGTCAGATGTGATTTCATCCTTGGTGTTTCTGATTGTGTTTATTTGGGCTTTTTCTCTCTTTTTCTTGGTCAGGCTAGCTAGGAGACCATCAATCTTGTTTATCCTTTCGAAGAACCAGCTTTTTGTTTCATTGACTTTTTGTATTATCTTTTTTGTCTTCTATGTCCTGGATTTGGGCTTTTGATTTGGTGATCTGGATTCTTCTGCTGAAATTAGGGTTTCTGTGGTTTTGCTTTTCCAGCTTTTTTAGGCGGCTTCTTAGGCTGTTAATTTGTGAACCTTCCATTTTCTTCATGTGGGTTTGTAGGGATATAAATTATCCTCTTCCTACAGCTTTCATGGCGTTCCAGAGATTTTGGTAAGATGTTTCTACATGTTCATTTGTTTTTAGGTATCTTTTAATCTCTGTTTTGATTTCATCAACAACCCAGGAGTTGTTTAACATAATGCTTTTTGGTGTCCATGTTTTTGTGGGTTTTGGGGGGACCTTGTTGGTGTTAATGATTATTTTTATTCCACTGTGGTCCGAGAAACTGCATGGTGAAATTTCAGTGCTTTTAAATTTGCTTATGCTTGATTTATGGTCAAACACGTGGTCGATCTTAGAGTACATTCCATGCGGTGATGAGTAGAATGTGTATTCTGTGGTCTTTGGATGGAGGGCTCTGTAGGTATCAGTTAAGTTCATTTGATCAAGAGTCACATTGAGGTTTCGGATCTTGTTGCTGATTTTTTGTCCTGATGATCTGTGTAGGGTTGTGAGTGGGATATTAATATGCCCAGCTGCTGGGCTTAGTGGCTCAGCCTGTAATCCCATGCCTTTGGGAGGCTGAGGTTAGTGGATTGCCTGAGCCCACGAGTTCAAGACCCACCTGGGCAGCAAGACCTCATCTCTACAATCAATTAAAAAAAATCAGCTGGACATGGTAGAGCAGGCCTGTAATTATGGCTATTTGGAAGGCTGAGGTGGAAGGATCACCAGAGCCCAGCAGGTCGAGGCTGCGGTGGCTGGGAGCAGCCATTACACTCTAGTCTGGGCAACAGAGTGAGACTCCAACTCAAAAAAAACAAAAAAACAAAAATAAAAATCAATAAAGTCCACAGCTATGATGGTATTGGAGTCGATACCTTGTTTTAGTTGACATAGGAGCTGCTTTGTGAAAGTTGGTGCTCCTATGTTTGGTGCATATATGTTTAGGATGGATATTTCTTGTTGATGGATTGAACCTTTTATCATTATGTAGTGACCTTCTGTATCTTTTTAAATTCTTGATAGCTTAATGGGTATTTGTCTGAGATTAAGATTGCAACTCCACCTTTCTTTTGTGTTCCATTAGCCTGAAAATTTGTTTCCCATCCTCTTACTTTGAGTCTGTGAGTGTCCCTTCTAGTGAGGTAAGTCTCTTGAAGGCAATAGATTTTGCCTGGTGGTATTTTATCCATTTTGCCATTCTGTGTCTTTTCAATGGTGCATTTAGTCCATTCCCCTTCAAACTAATTATTGAAATGTGAGAGTTGATCCCTATCATAATGTTTTTACAGAGTTGTTGTTCTTCCTGTTTGTGTGTTGTCTTTCTTTTGACTTCAAAGTTGGATCATGTATGTTTTTAACCTTTTGCCTGTACTTGTGTGAAGAATGTTGTTCTTTTTTCGTTTTCTTCTGTGCTCAATACTTTCTTAAGTGTTTCTTGTAGAGGTGGTCTGGTGGCAGTGTAGGTTCTTAGGGATTAGATATCTGGGAAAGATTTCAATTCTCCCTCACTGATGAAACTTAGCTTGGCTGGGTAAGTTAAGCTTGGTTGAAATTGTTTATCTTTTAGAACTTTGAAGATAGGGCTCCAAGCTCTCCTAGCCTGGAGCGTTTCTGTAGATAAATCTGCTGCTATTCTAATTGGTCTTCCCTGGTATGTAGTCTGACCTTTTTCTCTTGCAGCCTTTAGGATTTTTTCTTTTATACCTACTTTGTTTAGGCGAATTATTATATGCCTGGGAGTTGGTCTTCTCATTTGTTGTCTTGCAGGGGTTCTCTGAATCTCTTTTGTTTGAATTTTTTCATCCTTGATGAGATGAAGGAAGTTTTTTTGAATGATTTCATGAAATGTTTGTTCCAGTGTGGCCTCTGTTTCTCTTTCTGCCTCAGAAAGGCCAATTATTCTTATGTTTGGTCTCTTGAAATGAACATTCATCTCTTGAAGGTTTTGTTCTGTCTTTTTGAGCTTCTTTTCTATGCTTTTGACAGTTTGGGTTAGTTCTGTGTTTTGGTCTTCGAGCTCTGAGATTCTTTCTTCTGCTTGGCTAATTCTGCTTTCCATGCTTATTAGTTTGTTATTTATTTCCATCACAGTATTCTTTACTGCTGTTATTTCTGACAGCAGCTCCTTCCTATTATCCTCTTGTCTCATCTCAATTTTTTAAATTCTCTCTATTAATGTCTTAATTTCTGGGTTTGCTGCATGTGATCAGTCATTCTGGGGGCTCTTCATTGTTTGTGTTCCAGAATCTGTTTTCTTAGTATCTGATTTCCCAGGGGTCTGGGTGAGACCTATCCTCTTCTTTTGGTTTGGTTTTTCTTCAGTTGTGTTGTTT
>NW_007234459.1:0-23452 GCF_000164805.1 Carlito syrichta
AAAGCAGACTATAGGAGGTTTATCTGCTGGGTTGAAGTTAGAGATAGAGGAGGGAGGTGGCGGCGTAAGCGGGACGGGGAAGGGAGGGGAGTCTCTGCCCACTTTTTTGAAGGCTTGTAGAAGTTATAGAGGTCCCGTATAATGTCGGGGTTTATGGGTCCATAGGGGCCACTTATTTTGGTTGTCTAAGCGATAGGTGGGACAGTCTTGGGTACTGAAGTGAATTAAACATTTGGGTTTAATGTCAGGAGTGAGAGAGAGAGTGGAGAGGTTGTCTAAAAGGCATTTGAGGGGGGCGTCGGCCGGCAGGGATGAGAGCGTCCCCTGGACAGCCGGCTGTTAGGATATGAGGAGGTTGCAATAAAGCCTGTCGTCACAGAATGTTATTACAACCCGTGATTCTCCTGGAGAATCAAAGAGGTTGAGGGCAACCTGGTACCAGGATTTTTTGATGAAGGGGATGCCCAAAACTGGACGGTGGGAGGGAGCAGACTCGAAATTCCTGATGGCCGAGGGAGGGGAAAACCAGTAGGGGCCCGCTGTGGCCTTAAAGGCCTAGGCGGGGTGTGGTCCTCCCCTCACCTGGGGCTGAAAGAGCTGCCAGACAATCAATGGTCAGTTTCTTCCGGTTATCCCGGGCAAGGTTTTAGTTTTTCCAGTTAGGGGCACTTACCAATCCACGGGCCAGTGATGGATGCATCGCTGGCATTCAAGAAAGTGGGCTAAGGCTTTAAGGGGTGAGTCCCGCTGGCGCAGGAACGGGGTCTCGCCTGAGGGCGAGAGGAACCCAATCCGAGTCACGGCACCAATAAAAGACGGTGGTGCATGGTGAGACTCAACACCCGTTAAGGCCAAGAGATTTAATGGGTCAGATGTGGTGGCTACAGGACCTGAGGGTCAGACTGTAGCGCCGAGGCAAGGGTGCTCCAGCCTTTATGGGGGCTTGGGGCGACCTGTCAGTCGTTTATTGGTCGACTGGCAGAGCTCCATCCAGGTTGGTGGGTTTTTCATGGGCGCAGAAAGGGGTGCGGAGGGAGAACAAAGGAAGGCACCGAGGAAGGACAAAGGAAGGCGCCGTTTCAATCGCCATTTTAGTTTGCCGGGTCGCTGTTTCCAGGAAAGAGGGGGAATGTGGCTTTACTTGTGGCTTGTTGGTGGCCCTTCAGTAAGAGCTGCTTCTTCATAACTTAATGCGAGGCCTTCATAATTCTGTAGCACAGGGAGTTAAATCTGTTTTTCTGTGCTGCTAGCAAGGCTGTGATAACACGTTGGAACATGATTGTATTAGTCTATTAGAGCTGCTGTGACCATCAATATACCACAGACTGCGTGGCTTAAACAATAGACACTTTTCCTCACAGTTCTGGATGCTGGAAATCCAAGGCCAAGGTGTCAGTAGGGTCGGTTTCTCCTGAGACCTCTCTCCTTGGCTTTCAGATGGCTACCTGTGTCCTCACATAGTCTTGTGTAGGTGTCTGTCCCCATCTCCTTTTCTTATAAAGATACCCGTCATATTGGATTCGGGCCCACTATAATGACCTCATTTTAACTTAACTACTTCTTTAGAGACCCTGTCACATTCTGAGGTACTGGGGTTAGGACTTCAACATGTATACATTTTGAGGGAACCTGATTCAGTCCAAACAATCATTATGGTTTTTTTTTCCTCTTCCCATAACAAAGTATGGCTTAAAAAACACTTTCTACTTTCTAAGAGTCTATAGTATTGTCAAAATATATAATTCTCCATAAAGAAGCACAGTTGCTGGACCTTTGCAGAGTGTATTCACAAGGCAGTGTGCATCTAGGTACAGCCCATTGTTCATTAATGGGGTTAGTGAGACTTCTTGGTGTGCTTCTTGTTAGAAGGCTGTATTGTTTTATTGTATCTTATTGGAGGACTGGCTGCCTTCTGTAGGGCTTGGTTACCATGGTGATGACTGGCTTCACTACAACTGTATTTTCACTCTGTTTGTGACCCTTTCATTCGCAAACCAGTCGCAGAATTTGGTTTCAATCTATTGTCTCGGTCCCTTGGCCTTGTAACTGCTGTGTACACACAGATGTGTTGTAGGAAAACTAGCCCCCATGCAGTGTAGGTCAGTTGTGGATTTATTATTGGCATATTAACTCTTGTGGGGAAAAGCCTAGTATCACATTCTTTGCCAACATTTGTTCCCTACAGTCAGAGTGCTGAATAACTTGGCCAAGTCAGCCTCTGAGGAATACTTAAAAGAAAACCGCATTTTGGAACATGCTATTGAAGTTTCCAAGTTACTGGACAACAATCCCCGTGACCAAGCTACCATGAAGTACATCGATGGTGTTCTGATGTAAACATGCATTTTTTTTTTTTTAAATTTTTGTTTGTTTGTTTTCTGTACTAGCTGTTGTTCTTGTGATAAATAGACTCAACCCACACCTCTTAATCCAGTTCCCAACTAAATGATTTGGTTAATGCTGACCTTCAGTGTGTCCATTCTCTAGCTTGCAGGTTCTCAAGCAGGGGCAATTTTGGGTTCATTCCCGCCCTGGGGACTTCTGGCAAAGTCTGGAGACATTTTGTTGTCATGACGAGGGAGATTGCTACTGGCATTTAGTGGATGGAGGCCAGGGATGCTGCTAAACATCATATAATGCACAGGACAACCTCCCTCAACAAAGCATCATCCAGTCTAAATGTCCTTAGTGCTGAGGTTGAAAATAGTGCTTCAGGTTTTTTTGTTTTTTGTTTTTTTGAGACAGGGGTCTTGTTCTGTCACCCAGGATGGAGTGCAGTGGTGCAGTGATAGCTCACTACAGCCTCGAACTCCTAGACTCTAGCAATCCTCCCATCTTATCTTTCCAAGTACTTGGGGCCCCCATGCTTTGACTAATCTAAAAAAATTTTTTAGAGACAGGGTCTTGTTATGTTGCCCAGACTGGTCAATGACTCAGGAGTCATTGGGATTATAGGCGAGAGCTATTGCACCTGGCTCTCCAGTTTTTTTTAATAAAGATGTGTACACTGTCTTCTTATAAAGCACTTTGAAGTCCTTTCATTGCTACTATTTTTAATTGTTCCTTTTTATATCTTCCGGGACAGATTTATTTTTTTTTTTTTTTTACAAAATAAAGAATGTTTATGAGAATTATTTTTGATAGCACAATGACTGTAGCCAACATGTCCAGTAAATAACACACATATGCTTTATTTTCAGGTTCATTGCTGGAAATACTTCTCTTGCAAAAACGAAACTTCAAGAATGCCTAAATATCAGGAAAAGTTTGTTTGGCGAGAAAAATATGCTAGTTGGAGAAATTATGGAATTTTTAGCAGATTTGTTATTTTTTCCCCTAAGAGATAGTGAAAAGTAAGTTTTTATAAAATGTTTCAAAAAAATGTGTCTCCCATGCCCCCAGCACACCCATCAGAAGCAGGGAGGCCTCAGCCATCAGGGGTGGCTCTGCTAATACTTCTTGGCTCCTTGCCTGCTCAGAGACTGGGATGCTCCCCTGCCTGAGGTTCTGTCCCCATCTGTTTGTCAGGACACCAACCATAACGTTTCTTGACAGGCTAGTGTGGGAGAAGGGTCCTTGTAAACCTGCAGAGAGCTGTGTGCTCCTCTCCTTTGGCCTGGTGTCCTCCTGTTCATGGCACATCAACTGACTGGATGGTCAGGGACCTCTAGGTTAAACTGTGAAGTTCTCGAGTCTGTTTTTTTTGAGTTGGAGTTTCACTCCATCGCCCAGGCTGGAGGGCAGTGACACGTTCCCGGCCACTGCAGCCTGGACCTGCTGGGCTCCAGCAATCCTTCCGCCTCAGCCTTCCAAGTAGCTGGAACTACAGGTGTGCGCTACCACACCCGGCTAATTTTGATTTAATGTAGAGACGCGGTCTCGCCAAGTTGCTTGACTGGGTCTCAAACCCGTGGGCTTAGGCAATCCACTTGCCTCAGCCTCCCAAAGTACTGGGATGACAGACTGAGCCACTGAGCCTGGTCTCGAGTCTGTTTTCGTGGTGCCATCCCCTCCCTCCCTCTTCCCTGGCTTGCTTTTCCATTTCAGCTTCCCACTTTCTCTGAGATCATTTTCCTCTCACCATCATTTTTGCTTTTGCCCCCGGGAAGAATAGGATATTGGTAATCTCTAACACCTGAGTGCAAAGTCACTATTAGCTCTAAAAGTTGTTTAAGTGCTTTTAAAATAGTAGCTCAGGGCATTGCCTTGCTAAACTATGGTGTGACCATGTGCTCTTTGAGCTATGGGCCAGGCCATGTTTGGCCCCCTCCCCTACCTTGGGAAGTGAATCACCTCTCTCTCTCTCTCTAATTTACTTTCTAAGTAAACTGTATTCTCTAAAAAAAAAAAAAAAAAAAGAGTAGCGCTCTCTCTCTAATTTACTTTCTAAATAAACTATATTCTCTAATCTAAAAAAAAAAAAAGTACCTAAGGGCAAAACAGCAGGTGTGCTATGTAGTCCTGGTGAGTCGTGGGCTCAGGAGGCTGGTTGCCTGAGTTCACATTTTGTTTCTGCCACTTAGTAACAGTGAGAAGCCAGGCAAGTGCTTAACATGGTGGCATCTCATTCATTTCCTTATTGGTAACATGAGAGTAGCAACAGTATCTTCCTCACAGGCCGTTGTGAGGATGAAGAGATCCTCCATGTAAATAGCTGAACAGGCGCCTGGCACACACAAAAAGAGTTCAGTAAACTGAGTCATTAGGATTGTTATTTTGCTCCCAGCAGGTGATTTCTGAGGTACTTGTTGCCACACCAGCCTCTCTTTCTCATCATAAGACCAGCACTGTGAGCAAAGAATAGGACTTTATTTAGAGAAGCAAAAAGCTTGACTGTAGAGCTGCTGCCTCGTAAAAGAAAAATCTAAACATGTAGCACACTGACTGAGTCATCTCTCCTGCCCTCTAAATGCGGGGCTGGCAGGGTGTGAATCACAAGTCACTGAATGTGGCTGGGCCGTTCCCCAGGGATGACCTCGATGACCATACATGGATGCCTTCCTCAGGTTTCGTTGTCAGCGGTCCACCTTTGGAAACAATGGGGAAACTCTTCCTTGTGGAAGGTTATACTTGGGTGACTGCATCTTCCACATTGGTGCAAACCATGAGACATTTTGCTGTGTAACTCGACTCAACTCACCTCTCAGATGTGTAGATCCTTGACCCCGGAGACTAGAGGCCCTGGAGACAGCTCTAATACACCACAGAAAGATCTGTAGGATCACGAGGTCCTTGTAGAAGGAGGGTGGGTAGGGCTGGATACAGGAGGTCAAATTTAAAAATTAAAAAAACATGACAGAGAAGAATGAGTAGAATGCCTTGAGTGGAGCGGTGACACGCTGTCAGGGAAGCAGTTGGCTTCCACTCTCAGCTGTCTGGCCGTGCATCAGTGGCCGTCCTTTTCTCTGTGTCCTCCTCACAGTCGAGTTCCTTTACTTCCTCACTTCCATGTGTTGTCCTTGGCCTGCTTCCCCCACTCAGCTCCATGTTGACCATTCTCATGAAGGTCACCAGGATCACCCCTGAATTGTCCTCTGCATTTTGATCTTGTTGGCCTCCTCTGAAGCATTTGATGGTATCGATCATACCCTTCCTGAAACTACTATCTCCTGGGTTCTGAAGTGCCCTCCCTCTTGGGTATCCTCTCTGATTAGGCCATCGCTGTCCCTTTTATGGGTTCCTCTTTCTCTCCCTGCCTCTTGCCCACATTTTCTTGAGTTTGGTTAAGGGGCTCTATGCTCGTCTCAGTCTGGCCACCTCAACTCCGCCAGTGCCCGGGCTTTGCCGACGTGCCTGAGGCGAAGCCCTCTTGTCTCGATCTCATTCTCAGGACTGTGACACGACTCTGCAGCCATGTGCATCCATCTGCCTATGGGCCCTCTTCGTTTGAGCGTTCCACGGGCATTCCAGAGCCAACATGCTCAAGACCAGACACATCCACCCCATACTCCCTGACTGAATGCTCCTTCTCATCTCACCCAGTGCGAACACCATGGCATCTTCTGGAAGATACATCTTTAGGATATTTATCATCACTGTGCTGAACACATCACATGCACTTTCTCATTTAACCCCACAAAAACTCTATCGTCCTCATTTGAAATGTGACAAAGCTGAGGCTCAGGAGGGTAAGATGCTGGCTGTCGGCTGCCAAGTGGCAGAGCCAGGGTGAGCAGCTGGGAAGTCTGACTTAAGAGCCCGTGTGCCCAACCACGGTGGCACATTACCACATCCAGTGACGTTAGAGGTTGAGCTCTTAACTGCATCACTCCATGCACGTACAGAGTCTCCCGTACTCCCAGCATCTGCCCGCCACCTCCAGGGTGATGCCAGGCCTAGGCGCGCCTCCCTTCGCGTCTGTGGTCCCCGCTCAGGTCATCGCTGCTCTTCCTCTGGACTCCTTGGTCTCTCCTGCTTCAGCATATCTGCCACACTTCTGCCCAGGCAGGCTTATCATATGTAAATGGGGTCATGCCATTCTCTCAAGGAAACTTCTTCGATGTTAGCCTCCCAAACCCCTAAGCTTGCACTGAAGGTCCTTCGTGGGTGGGACCCTGCCTCACTCCCCAAGACCCCCTCCTAACGCAGGAAACCCTCCAGGGGCAAGAACGAGCCCTCCTCATCTTTGCTCCTCAGTGCGAGTGCCAGCCTTCGGTGACTGCTTATTGCATGAGTGAATGGACAGCACGCTTCTCTGATGCAAAACTTTAATTAAATTTCTCCTTTCTAGATCCCAAAGGAAACAGGTGATTGAATCCTATAAGCAAGTGATACAGATAAAGGAAATCGCAGTCTCTCTGGCCAGCTCATCGCTTGTCAGGAAGCAGCGGAGTGTCAGCCTCAGTGACACCTTGTGTAAACTAGGTAGATGCTTCCCTCTGTTTCTCGTGTCCAAGCGTTACTTTTCCCTTTGCTTCCTTGATTTTGAAAAGTCCTCGTTTTGTAAAGCAAGCAACTCCTCGTCCACACACTTTCAAATTTCTTGCTCCCCTCTCACCTTCCCTGACCAGGAAAGATGTCTCTAAATGAGCTTTTCTGAGCCGGGCTCGGTGGCTCAGCCTGTCATCCCGCGCCTTTGGGAGGCTGAGGTGAGTGGATGGCCTGAGCCCACGGGTTCGAGACCCGCCTGGGCCGCGAGACCTCATCTCGACAATCAATCAAAAAATCAGCCGGGCGTGGTAGCGCATGCCTGTAATTCCGGCTACTCGGAAGGCTGAGGCGGAAGGATCGCCGGAGCCCAGCAGGTTGAGGCTGGGGTGGCCATGAGTGTGCCACCGCCCTCCAGCCTGGACGACAGAGTGAGACTCCAACTCAAAAAAAAAAAAAAAAAAAAAGAATACAAAGGAAAAACTTAAAATGAGATCAGAGTTGCAAATTGAAGTGAAGATGTGGCCTTTCACCTTACTGGGATGGGTGGGAGTCGTGTCACTCTGCTCCTCTTGCTGCTGTTTTGTTCTTTGTGGGAGAAATTCTCTTTTTTGAGTTTTTTTGAACAAAGTGTTGACACGATTACCTGTGGTTTATGGTGAGTATTGAGTTTCTTCTTCCTGGTGGTAGCTCAGTTAAGTGGAATTCAGGGACATTTTCAGGGGAGTCTTCCAGCGTTGCTGCTGGACTCCCCTCAGGCCTCGTGAGAGAAGGGTCCTGGTCCAGGGTCTGCCATGGTCAGGGGCCTCAGCCTTTACAGCCGTGGCTCTTATTTGGCAGAGTCATCTAGTAGCGTGTTCTGCAGGCCATGCAGTGGGGTCTGTCATTTGCCTGGAATGTTGCTGCCCAACTTGATGCTTGGAAACTGAGGCACAAGAAAAGTTAGAGGCTGCCGGCAGGGACACTCAGCCGGGAGGGGCCCGTATACGGAGGTGGCCAAGGACATGAGTGAGTCCCCCATGCAGAACTTTTTAACCTTTGTGCCTCGAGTGACCAGGTTACTGGGGGCAGAGGGAGACCTCTCACCCTCAGGCAGCTGAGCAGGATGGAGCTCCCACCTGGTCCTCTCCAGCCTTGCCTGGCTTTGTTTATTCCAGTCGGCTATACGAGAAGTCTCGTTTCTGTAAGTACCACACTAGAAACATTTTGAAGCACTGTCAGGAGTCCTGACATCTCATGGCACAAGGCTTAATCTTTACTTCAACCTAAATAAGTGGATTTCAACTAGGGGTGGTTTTGTTTCCTCCCTGCCCAGGACAAAAGTCTGGAGAAACTTTTGGTGGGGTTGCAGGGAGTGGGGAGATGAAAGTGCTGCAGTCATTTAGTGGGCGAAGTCCAGAGATGCTGCTGAGCATTTCAACAATGCCCAGGGCCACTTCCACAACAAAATCTCTCCAGCCCCAAATGTCAGTAGTGCTCAGGCTGAAAAACCTTGGCCTGCACCAGCTACTTTCCCTGGCATGGGAGCGACATGACAGCGATGGGAGGAGAATATATTTGTCTACTTTCAGAAGGTCTCTGAAATCGTAGTGATTGCAGTGTTTTTGCAACTTCTTCCATAAGTATTTACTTGGTTTTTCAGTTTTGTAGTCAGTTTTCTACATGGTTATGATCAGTGTTTCTCTGCAAGGAGTCGTTTCTTGCCACCATCACCTCCTGCTTCAATTGGTGGTGGTAAGAGAAGACAGTTCCAGTCCTTCAGTTCTCAAGGACATGTGTATTGGGGGGAAAGAACATTGCTTATGGAGAACTCTGAATCAGTTGTCCTTCAATATGTAGGAAGTATTTTTCGTTTTCCTGTCTTTTTTTTTTTTTAAGACAGAGTCTGGCTCTGTCACCCAGGCTGGAGTGCAGTAGCATACTGAAGCCTCGACCACCTGGCTTCAAGCAATCCTCCTGCCTCAGCCTCCCAAAGCTCTGGGATTGCAGGCATGAGCTACCACACCCAGCCTAGTTTTCCTACCTTTAATGGGAATTTTCTTTCTAAATGGAAATGTGCCTGAGTCCACTTCATAAAGTCGGAAGTAAGCTAGAGCACAGGTAGTTGAGACTCCTTACCATTAATCATTTTTAAAGGTGTTGTAAGTCCTTTGCAGTAAAAGTGTTATCAAACGTTAATCGTCAAAGCAGTTCTCTCTGAAGTCAATAGCTATGGAGTTTTTTTTTTATTGAGGGGTGAAGAGCTATGATATACAGATAATTACACTGTATTTATATTCAGTGAGTCTTTATTTTAATGCTTTCTACATTGTAGTGCATGTCAGAATTGTAAGCTTGTCTTATCTTTCCTAGCTAGTTTGTGATCTGGGGTGATTTGAGAAAATCCTTCACCCTGTAAAGAAAAACAAACCTACATCCCCTATCTTGGAGCTTACAGCATGAAGCTGCCCACGTAATGGTAGCTCTATTGCAAATTATTGCTTGCAACTGCCTTTGTGACTTTGGATTGGAGGCTCATTTATGAACTACTTATTGCTTGCCTCCTTTTTCTGTTGCTTGTTGTGGGTGCTCTGCAAGAGGGCTGCCTATCACTTTGAAGTGGTCCCCTAGGTCCCCCAGTGTGACTTTTATGAGTGCCTTGTGGCCTGCATTTGAATGTGAATCATCCCAAACATGCCTTCTAAATTTGGTGAAAATCTGTCTTGGTCTTTTCTGGATGGGTTAATAGATAGTAATAGATAGCCAGACAAATAGATGGACATTTGTTTCCCCACAAAGCACTGGGCTAAGTGCTCTACAGGATACAGAAACAAAAGAAGATAACGTCTGCCTTCAAGCAACTTATCCTTTGCTTAGGAGGCAAAACAAACCTATAATAAAAAAAAATCCCACATTCAGGATGGGAAGCAGAGTCCGGCTTGAGGAGACTGGACTGGGATATGAAGAAGGAAGCGGGCAGTGACGGGCTGGGGCTGTGTGCTGGTGCAGAGGTGGTCCTGTCCTGTGGGTGAGTGGAGGTCTAGACGGGCTTGTCTTCTCTAGGAAATGTCTTGGAAACTTTTCAGGGTTGCTTAGCATGCCTCGAGGCTGTCTAGAGTCTGTCTGCAGGTGTGCAGTGAAGTCCCTGTTCACCTTATGCCCTTTAGCCCCACCCTTCCTACCCCTAAGGTACCAAAGTAAAGACAGTACAGATGGAGCGCCCCAAATCTGAAACTCCAAAATCTAAAATGCTCCCAAATCTGAAACTTTGAGCACTCCTATGTGACACTCCAGGGAAGTGTTCATTGGAGCATTTTGGATTTTCAGATTGAGGATGCTCAACCGGTAAGCATAGTCCAAATATCCAAAAATCCAAAATAGCTCCCAAATCTGAAACACTTCTGAGCCCAGCCAAGCATTTTGGATAAGGGATACTCAACCTGTACTCTGTGACTTAAAATTATATATTTATTTGTTCATTAGGGTGTTAGTTTTTTTGTCTGTCTTACTTGCTAAAAAAGAAGAGACTTCATCTGTCTTTTGCAGCATTCTATGTCCTGGTCTTCTCAGAACAGCAGCTGGCACATAATAAGTCCTCAGTAAACATTTGCCGAGTGAGTGAATGAATGTGTGATGGAGGAAATGCCTTAGCAGATTTACCCCCTTTAGAAAATTAAGTACTGATTATTAGGGGCATTTGAGAGTTAGTTACTTGTATTCTCACCCCAATTCATTCATTCATGTATTAATTCACTCAACGCATATTTGCTGTACCTACTGAGTGGCAATCTCTATGTTAGTTCCTGGGGGCTTGGCAGCGAACAGGACAGTTAAAGACCGACACTGCCTTCCCTGAACTCATACTGGGGGAGAAGGTTGTCAGACAACTAAATATGCAATTTGTCTGCAATTGTGGAAAGCGTCACTATGGAGATAGTAGTTAGACAACTAAAAACACAATGGCTTAACTACAATTAGGGAAGGTGCTATGGTGGGAAAATGTGAGTGCTCACAGGGGCCCTTGCTCTGTCGGATGGAGGGGATGGCTTGGGATGCATCTCAGGGTGCTGAATGGGAACTGCAGGACGCAGAGTTGCTTACTGAGCATAGTGGAGGAGAGGGCAGGAGGAACAGAAGTTTCGAGGCTGAAGGAGCTGCAAAGGCCCGTGTAGCTGGAGTGCCGAGAGCAAGGTAGGGGGTCCTGAGGGAGGATGTTAGGCAGAGGTGGGGGTCTGGCTCACAGGCCTCCCGGGCCCAGTCAAGGATTTGAGGTGTTGCCATGACAGCACTGAAAGCCAGTGCAAGAGATTTACAAAGCCGATGAGTGCTAGGAACCCAGAGTCATTCTCTAGCAGAGTCTTCATAAGAGATGTCTCATAGCACATTCCAAAATAATAGTGTAAATCCAGATCAATGAAAGAACGCAGAGGACGCTTTTATGGCACTCATTTTCTATTCCTTCCTGAGCTGCAGATTTTTATTTTTTTGAGTTGGAGTCTCACTTCTGTCGCCCAGTCTGGAATGCAGTGGCATGACCTGATGGGCTTAGGCAATCCTTCTGCCTCAGTCTTCCAGGTAGCTGGAACTACAGACACCCGCCACCACGCCTGGTTAGTTTTTTGTGATTTATTGTAGAGATGAAGTCTCACCAAGTTGCCCAGGCTGGTCTCGAACCCCTGGGCTCAGGCAGTCCTCTCGCCTTGGCCTCCAAAGTGCTGGGATTACAGCCTGAGCCATCGCGCCTGGCCTGAGGTACAGATTTTAACCTCTCACACTGGGCTTCCAGTAGCAGGGCCTTATTATTTATTCTTTGTATCTTCAAAGCATCAGAAGCAGCTCTCTACGTAAGCACAAAGGAAGGCTGAGAAGTGGACAAACAGGTTCTTTCTGGGGGTTGACACCATTTGCCTTGGGTTATCCAACAGACTGGTGACTGTGCTCCAGGCTAACAATTTTGAAAGAAGCAATTCAATTCTACTTTTATCTGTTGAAGATAATATTTAGTTTGGCTGGGCATGGTGGCTCAAGCCTATAATCCCAGCACTTTGGGAGGTTGAGGCGAGAGGATTGCCTGAGCCTGTGGGGTTGAGACCAGCCTGGGCAACATGGTGAGACCTTATCTTTACAATAAATAAAAAAATTAGCCAGGTGTGGTAGTGCACACCTGTAATTCTGGCTACTTGGAAGGTTGAGGCAGAAGGATTGCCTGAGCCAGCAGGTCAAGGCTGCTGTGGCCGGGAGCGTGCCACTGCCCTCCAGCCTGGACAACAGAGTGAAACTCCAACTAAAAAAAAAAAAGTAATATTTAGTTCACTTTTTCAGATTTCATTTTAGATTACAGATTAACTATAATAATTGCTAGCTTGAATGCCCTAGCACCTTCCTTAGTCTTTTTTGATTACATTTGGTCAAGGTGTAGAATACTGTGTAACCTTCCAAGAAGTGTAAAAACGGTGGGCTTCCATCAAGTTTTGATAATAAGATTTTAATTATAACCACATTTTAATGCATGAGATAATAGCAAACACCTATTAAAATGACAAATTTGGGAGAAGGTGACAAATCCAAAACTTGTTTCTTCTTCTAGTCAGAGTTTCATGAGGCGCTTATTAATAAATGACATCTCTTTTTGCTTAATATATCCTTTATCATTCACCTCCTCTCAACTTTGATCCAGTTTCAAGGACAAAGCTTAACAACCTGGTAGGACTGTTAATTCTGGGGTTTTAGTAGGAACCCTGACTATGGAATGAGGGTTTCTGTGGTTTGTGTTCCAAGCTGTCTGTAACACAGAGCCATCTTACTTTTCCTGTTTGCAGCAAAATGACAAGTGCTTCATGTTTGCCTATTGAGAATCCATTTCAGTGGGAGAAAAGGACAGAAACGTGGCTTTTCATATTCCATCTATCGAGCTGAATGTTCTGTACTGAAGTGTTTGTTTTGGATGAAGTATGGTAGATGAACATTATGTTACTTTTCCCTCCCTGGGATTCTTTTGAAAAGGAAATGCCAACCATCTCAGCCAAATTTAGAAGGAATGAATTAGGCAAGACTCTAGTGAGTGGCTCTCGTCAGGGGGACCCTTCTCTGTTTAATTTTAAAATGTTCAGCGCTGCTGGAGTCTTCTCCTCCATAGCAGCTGGTCCCTTAATCCAAAAGTCAGGTAAATGACACAGACAAACCTGCATTTTATTGTATTTTATTTTTATTTTTGAGTTGGAGTCTCACTCTGTGGCCCAGGTTGGAGGGCAGTGGCATGCTCCCGGCCACCGCAGCCTCCACCTGCTGGGCTCCGGCGATCCTTCCGCCTCAGCCTTCCGAGTAGCTGGAACTGCAGGTGCATGCTACCATGCCCGACTAATTTTTGATTTATTGTAGAGACGAGGGCTCGCCAAGTTGCCTGGGCTGGTCTCGGACCCGCAGGCTCAGGCAATCCACTCGCCTTGGCCTCCCGAAGTGCTGGGATTACAGCTGAGCCATCAAGCACGGCCAAACCCGCATTTTAATTTTAACTTAAACATAAATGTCCAGTCTTTCCCTAAACTCTTTTATTTTTATAAAAGAGAAAGCAGGATTTATTGAGAGGACAGAAAAGCTTCCACAGTGGGAGGGGACCCGAAGGGGTTGCCCCAAACTCTTAAATGTAGAATTAATGTCTCTCTCTCTCTCTCTCTCTCTCTCTCTCTTTTTAAGTGGGTCCCCTGACTAGAATTAGATATCATCTTTCTCACAATGCATTACCAACCATCTCTAGTTTTTGGTTTCTTTAAAATGAGAACAGTCTTGCTGTGATGCAGCCTGTGTCCAGGGTCTTTCTAAATTGCTACATTTCCCCCCTCAATCTTTCATAGTTGCCTTTTCTGTTCATAATTCGAATTTATTTGGTCATAGCAGCTCATGGAATTTCTAAAGCATTAAGTCTAGTTTCCAAAGAAAACAACTCACTTTCATTTTATACTCGTGTCTTATTAGTTTGTATTCTCCTTAGTTAAATGACCTAATTAGACCAACAAAGCAAATGGACTGTGGTCATGTTAGAAGCCAACTCTTGGGAACGGAAATATACCAGCAGAGCCAAGACAGCTCTCCAGCTGCAGGCATTTTCAGTGCCCTGGGCAACCGGGAGTGTGTTTTGCAGGAAATGGAGCATCCTGGTTAATCCAGAAAGCCAGTGTGTGTGTGTTAGCAGAGATTGTAGTATAGGCATAATCATTTTTAATGCGTAATAAATTTTTCAAATATTAAATAGGTCTCATAAACTTGGAAGACTTTTAAACCTAGAAGGGATTCTAGTGATCACTGAGCTAATTTTAAAGCCAAGGAAATGGCAGATGTGTCAGCTGAGTTCCCCTGGGGCATTTGATAGAGCATGCTATGAATCAGATATTATAATCACTGAGGGTCACAAGACCAAGTGCTTTTCAAACCTTGCAGCTAACAGACTGTAGACTGAGAACTTGGACTCCAGTCCTCTGACTCCAGATCCTAAGCCCTCCCTGCTGTTTGCGGGCTGCAGGAGTTTGTGGTCTCGCTTGGGAGAGAAGCCTGAAAAGACAGCTGCACTCCAATGTGGGACGTGCGGAGGGCATAGGCGAGCTTGTGAGGAAGGCTGCAGGAAGACGTTCTTGAGAAAGTGACTTGGGCTGTGAGTCCTGACAGGTGCCTGGTGAGGAAGTTCAGGAAGAACATTTTAAGCAAGGAGGATCAGCATGAACAAAGATGAGGAAGGATGAATCAGGGTGGAGTGAAACTCTGGAACGGGAGGGGTTGGAGAATGATGCTGGAGAAATCAGCAATGATCAGGGCACAGGAAACTTTGTCTGCCACGCTCCAGGGCTTGGCAGAGGAAAGAACTGCTGTAGGACTTCAGCATTGAGGGCATGAGTAGATTTGTGTTGAGATACAACCCTCTTGTGGTCAAGGCGGGTGGGCTGGGGGCGGGGTGCTGGTGGTGGTGGTGGTGGAGGCTGGAACTAGCAGACAAAGACAGTCATAGCAGAAATGGAGAGAAAGAGCTGGATTGGAGACTTAGTGGGTGAATCCCACAGGGCTCAGTGCTTGACTGGCTGTGGAAGGGAAAAGGGTCAAAGGTGCCCGCTAGTTTGTGGCTGTACCATAAGCCAGAGTGGCGGGTTGATGATGATGTTGGCACTGCAGGATAGGGAGCAGAGTTGGGGGAGTGGGGTGGGAGCCACCGGGAGCTGATTTGGGGCACGTGAACCTTGGCTTTCCAATCCAAGTGGAGACGTTTAGCAGGCAGCAGGATGTATGCGTCTGGTGCCCAGGAGCTAGAAGACTGAGCCAGGGAAAACACTTGCGAGTCCTTAGCATACCTTGCTGGCTCAACCCAATAGAAAGGTCGAAAGTCTCCAGAAGAATAGAAGACGAGAAGACGGCATGAGATAGAACTTGGAGAATGCCAGTGTTTAAGGGGTGGGCACAGGAAAGTCTGCGGCAGAAGTTGAAGAGTGGCCTGGAGGTAGACTGGGAGTCAGCAGGGTCACGGGAACCAAGGAAGAAAGTGTGAGAACAGGCCCCTGTTTAGCAAGCTAGAGGTCACAGGGACCTTCAGGCTTGGTGGCAGGGACAGAAGCCTGTTTAAGAGACGACAGTGACTCTGTTTCCTCTATGCAAAGGTGGGCGTCTGCATAGACCCAGCCTCCTTAAATTGGCACCGTGAGTTCACGCAGAGCTGGGGCAGGACAGCAGAGGTTCCATCTGCAACCGGGTCCCTCTGAGTCCGACCAGGCCATGGTCTCACTGGAGGATCTGGAGGGGAGGGCCTCAGACCTCCTTTATTGTTTCCTTTCAAGCAGGAATGGAGGGTCCGTGGAGATATCCAGTCATAACCTTTCACTTTAGTTGGGACAATGACAGTGAGTCATAACCTTTCACTTTAGTTGGGACAATGACAGTGTTAGGTCGGGGAGCTAAGTCGGTGCTGCGGGTATTCAAAGAATTGCACAGAGTAGATCAGAAAAAAGTTTGTTTAGAAAGTAGATCAGGAAAAGTGTGTATAGACTTCCCTGGGAGAGAGGAAGGGCCAAATGCTGAGATCAGCTTGGCAGCGAATGCTTAAGGCTGGGGGTTTGTGCAAAGTTTTTTTCTGGGAGGCTGGGAAAAAGCATTCCTGCGGAATGAGTGGGTCGGGGGAGAGGGTTGTCCTTGCCATGGCGATGAGCTGTTCAGCATGGCAGCACTTACGTTTCAGGTGATTGGTCCCATAGACAGAGAGACTGGGCCAAGATTTGTAAAACAAAGTCTTGAGACACAGGGGTTCATTTTAGAATGTCCTTGGATTTAGGGAACTTGACTTTTGGGGGTGTGCTGTTTCTGGGTGAGATAGCAAGAGGACTGCGGTAAATACTGTTCTTGAGGGAGATGGCAGGAGGGCTGGAGCCGTCGTGACCGTCTGTTTCTTTCCTCTCAGACCAGGTGGTCAGCCATGTAAACAGGAGGACTGGGCTGATAACTAGAAACACGTCCTTGGAGTAAAGATGTTAATTATAATTTCTTGGTGCCAGTTACTGGGAGTAGGTCACAGCTTTACTTATCAGTGACTCTAGACAAAGGAGTTCATCAAGATTACTTCGGAGCAAGGGAGGTAACACAGCCTATTACAATGTGAGACATTCTTCTTTTTTTCTTGAGTTGGAGTCTCACTCCGTTGCCCAGACTGGAGTGCAGTGGCACGCTCCTGGTCACCACTGCCTCGACCCACTGGGTTCTGGCTGTCCTTCCACCTCAGCCTTCCATATAGCCAGAACTATAGGCGCGCACTACCATGCCCAGCTAATTTTTCATTTATTGTAGAGGTGAGGTCTTGTCAAGTTGCCTGGGTGCGTCTCAAACCCACGGGCTCAGGCAATCCACTCACCTCGGCCTCCCAAAGTGCTGGGATTACAGGCTGAGACACCGAACCTGGCCAAGATATTATTCTTTATAACAAGACAAAAGTATAAGCTGCCTGCCCCACCTGGCTGCGGTAACTCCATTTTTTTGCTTTGTCCTTTCAGATATCTTTTTTCCTAATCTGTTTATAGATACACACATTTATTGGAAGCACGAGCAAACTTAATTTCTCAAACTGAAGGATTTCTGACAAAGAAACTTTAGACATAGCATAATTATCAAACAAAAAGAGACTTTCAACAGAGTGCCTTTGGATTCTATCAAATCCTCCCTCCTCATTACAGATTTTCAGCCCATCTCTGGTCAGAGACTGTGGGCTGTGGCTGTCTTGTTTCTCAATTCCATTTGCTTCCAGCACAGAGAGGATGTTCATGGCTGGGCAGAGTCCACAGAGTTGCTTGTTCAGGGAGACTTCCTGAGACCTCTGCCAACACGGGAGGTCTCCCTGTCACCTGGAGACAACTGCTTGAGCTGTTGCTGTGGGCTGGGGAGGATATCGATGTCTCTCACACAGGACTGGCATTGCACAAATCCACCTCTCAGGCGGCAGCAAATATTACAGGAAGCAGGAGGAACAGGACTTAATTTCAATTTCTGCAGAATAAACATGAGGGAAAGTTGTATTTTAGAAGAGTGCTTAAAAAGACGGAGGATTGTCTTTGGAGAAAATACCTTGCTTTCTTTTTTCCAGAGGAAATAATTAATATATCACTTTCTTTTTACTGTGAAGCATTGAAAATAAAGGGGGAAGACTAGGAAAACTTACTGCTTAAAATCTGAGAACAGATTTTTGAGAGCATTCGTGGGAACCTTCCCCCAAGCCCACATCCAGTTCACACTTGTTGGAAGTTGGGTGGGTGTGCCTCCATGCAGAAGTACAATATAGAAAAGAAAATCTTCCACGGAACTAGTGGTGTTCTGTCACTTCTGGAAGTTATGGTCTTGAATTCAGGAGCCTGGCTTGGAATCCTAGTTCTGCTGTGCTTTGGGCTTGTGGACTTAACCTCTCTGAGTCAACCAAGGAGGGCATACTACATCTGCCTCCAGGATTATTCTGAAGATTTAATGAGTTAATGAATGTAAAACAACCAACAGAATACAGAATTAACTGTTAGGTTCCTTCCCCATCCAGCAGAATGGTTTGAAGTAGGAGGAGGTTCAGTGACCTGTCCCCAATTTAACTTAACCCATTCTGGTCTTTCCTCTTCCCTGAGTTGGGAGAACTGACCAGTTGGCCCCTCTGGGGTAACTGGGGGTGGGTGGAAGCAAGGATATTCTTTTCTGTTAGCTTGCTTATTGCCAGAAAGAGTCAGATGTGTCCAAGAAAGTTCTGAGGTCAAAGCTATAGGTCAGGTTCAGAATGGGCCACCAAGGGAAAGGGGTCTGATGAGTTGGGATGTGTGGCCAAGAGAGCGTCTGGGGAGCAAGGGCGTAGAGTTGTGTGTGCAAAAGACCCACAAGCTTGTCCTTGTGAAAATCTCCATCACACGGCAAGTCAGAGCCTTTTATGGGACCTTGGCAGAATGAACAGTTCATCACGCCTGCGAATCTAGTTGCTGGTGGCCAGAGAATCTTTGAGAATGGGTCTGTCTTGGCACCCCATGGCACATTTGTTTCTATTTTTCTCCATTTTTCCTTTGAAGGCCAGTTAAGGCCAATGCAGCTTGGTCATCATGAATAGGATAGTTCACAAGTGCCTTCTGCTGAGCTGGATTGGGTCACCCGGGAACATCACAGGGAGTCGTGAAATAATTCAAAAGGAAGAAACATAGCCACAGATTGCTAAGCACAGACAGCAGTTGAGACTCCCTATCAGATTTCCAGAAACAGCAGCAGGCAATATGAGACACAGCCCATGTCCCACAAAGCCGAGCTACAGAGGGAGCACGTCTCTGTGAGCAGAAACCACAGCGACACGCAGGCCAATCCCACACAGGGAAGAGGCGAGGGTAGGGGCTGGGAGACAAGGCCGACTGGGATTATCCTACCATAAACGAGAACACCTTACTTAACTGCGTCCAGTTTTCTCATCTCTAAAAGACACGTGAAATGAACATGCACTAAACATTGTCTGGAGGGACACACTAGAAACTAGCGTCAGCGGTTCCATTTTAGAAGACTGCACAGATGGAGACAGACAAAGGAAAGACTCTTTTCACCTTTTGATACAGTTTCATTTTTGAACCAGGCAGATTTCTGATCGTGGTAAAAAGAATAAATAAAACAGTTTATACCTTACAGGATCACACAGTCTTGGCAGATGGTAATTACTCACGTACATTTCCTGTTATTATTATTAACACAGCGATGCTGACTGGGTCATCTGTCAGTACCTGGCAGTCTCTTTCCCACACATCCAGGTCAGTGCCCTACACACACTTGCCTTACATAAGGTTTATAATCAATAGTATAAATTCAACCCCTGAAGAGCAGTCTTGTAAATGGGTAAAATGGATAAATAAGTACCATCTGCAAATTAGATTGCAAAATGTTTTATATATTTACTTTGAGTACATTTTATAGAATTAAATTATTGACAATGGCACTTGGCAGAATTTTTTCTCAATTTTTTTTATTCTGAAAAATTGCAGATCTACAGAGAAATTTCAAGAATAGTACGAACAACATTCACCTTCAGGTGAACGTTGTTCGTACTATTCTTGCCACATTTGTGTTCTCTTTTTCATACACATGCGCAGACACATATATAGATTTTTTCATACACATGTGCAGGCACATATATATATTTTTCTGAACTATTTGAGAGTCAGTTGCAAACATGATACTTTTGTCTCTAAATATTATGTAAGTGTTCGGAATACAAGGACATTTCCCTACATAACCACAATACAATCATCAAACTAGGACATTTAACTGTCGCATAAGACTATGATCTAATGTACAGTCCATATTCAGATTTCCTCTGGTTTCCTAGTCATGCCCTTTACAGCCATTTACTTTTTGCCTCTTGAGGGTCGTGCATTGCATTTGGTCATCTTTTAGTTTAGGATGTTTAAGGAGCCTTGCTTTGTCCTTCACCGACACTGACATTTCTGAAGTGTAGAAGTCATGTTCTGTCCTTCCCTCCATGCCCCAATGTCCTTCAGTTTGTATCTGTCTGATTGTTTTCTTATGAGTAGACTCAGCTTAAATATTTTTGCCAGAATATTACAATAGGTCATATTCTAGGGCTGCCTTTTGTAAACGTTCCTTAACCTTCTCTTTAAAATGTATGAAGCTTGGAGTAATTAAAATAATTTCTAATGTTCTTATTTCCAAATATCCAGCAGGTCAGTTATTGACAAGCGACTCTTGTCATCCCGTCATGATTGAGGCAGTAAGCCTCTTGTACCGATCACTTGATTTAAGGGCGACCTACCTGGGATCTTCTCACACATCAATCCATGGAATCCTGCAGTGAGTGTCTGTTTCATGACCCCAAAGCGTTATGCTTCTGGTTACTCATGTTATACACACACACACACACACACACACACACACACACGACCTCCTGACAAAGTCTGATCTTTTGCAGCCTTCTGAGGGAAATCGAGTGGATCCGAAGCCGAAGGTGCTGGCCTCAAGGTATGAGCCAGCAGTATCCTGAGTGTTCCAGGAATGGCTCCTCCTCATGTGAGCACTTGCTGCTTAACTTAAACTACCACAGTGCTCAGGGCTCCAATACGGTGAGCGCTGCCATGTGCACGAATGCAGAGAGGTTACAGGGGGCTAAAGACATGGACGTGGCACCTCACACCAGATCAGAGAAGTCAAAGTGTGCTTCTGGAAGAGGGAGAAAGACCTTGAAACCCATTATTTGTGTTTCTGCTGAGGAAAAGACTCAATGGAAGACACAAAATAATGTTGAAATATGGAATAGCCCAGGAAAGGAAGCATCGAAGAAAAAGAAAGACTATTCCTCTAAGATTTCATCTTTGGACAAAATGAATGGTTTGGTAAAGCATTCAAGGCAAAGGATTTTGCCAGTGGAAGGCGAGAGTGTAGAAGGCGAAATCACCACAAATTACCGCCATCCGCTGTTATGGCCGCTCAGCACGGATGACCCCTGGGAATCTGTATCTGAGCTCATATCAGAAAAGTGGCTTTTTCATAGCCCAGAGCATAGGTCAACTCCTCAGAAGTGTTTTTTGCAGAGAAGATCTCAGATTTAAACCAAAAGTGCTAAAGACCTCAAATGATGCTCATAAGGAATAAAAGTTATTGTGGTCTGTTTGGTGTCTGGTGTTTCTACTTACCTTTAATTAGAACCCTTTGATTAGATATTTTCTTCTATACACATAGGAGTGATAATAATCAAGGTCTGGGATTTGAGTTTTTTAGGCCCTTAAAATATTGTAACTGATTACAAGCTAAAAAGAACTTTAAAGTGATTCACATTTCTGTGGTAGGCAGAACAATGCTGGTCTCACAGCATTCCATATCTAAGAATATACAGAAGCAATATTATTAAAATTCTAATTCTTTTTTTTAAGTGCAAGCTAATTTTTATTTATTCCTGGAAAGAAACAAAACACAATGATGAATCTTCTTTTCTTAAGCAATACATATAACTTTGCATTGCAATACAATCATCAAAAATGAATACATATTCATTTTTATGGAGCCCCCTTTAAGAGAGCGACTGTGTTACTCAGTGGTACTAATTTAAACTTATCATGTTACTTATTCATGAACCTGAAAATGTTCTTTCTTATGTAATAAATCTGAGCTTTCTAGTTTTTGTAATCCAGGCTTCAATCTTAAATTTAAAAACCAATGAACTTTATAATTGTGTGAAATATTTCTCTATATTTAGGTAAAAAATATTCCTTTAAAGATTACCTAGGCAGATAAGTAGATGTTATTTTTTTACTTTCTGAGTTGGAATCTCACTCCATTTCCCAGGCCGGAGTGCAGTGGCATGCTCACGGCCATCCCAGCATTGCCTTGCTGGGCTCTGGCCATCCTTCCGGTTCAGCCTTCCAAGTAGCTGGAACTACAAGTGCACACTAACATGCCCGGCTAATTTTTTATTTATTGTAGAGATGAGGTCTTGCCAACTTGCCTGGGCTGGTCTCGAACCCGTGGGCTCAGGCAATCCACTCGCCTTGGCCTCCCAAAGTGCTGGGATTACAGGCTTGAGCCACCAAGCCTGGCCGTAGAAGTTATTTAAAAGTATAAAATTCTAATTCTGTTAGTTTCACATTGCTACAGTTTATCTATTTTGAGTTCATGAATTTTCCATATAAACAATTTATCATTGCTATCACCAAGCCTTCTTATGGAACACAAATAAGGAAATATATAAATTGGAATAAACTGAAACCATAAGGCAAGTTTAAAGCACCAGAGCGTTTAACTTCAATATCGTATGTTTTATTGTCTCCTTTTTATCAGTGATTTATAAAACATTAACCATTAGCTGTTAAGGATTATAACTGGGTACCTTCCCTATCTCACCTAGCTAAATCCTGCATGCTATGTGAGGAGGCCTAATGGCAGAATGGGCTCAGCTGTGCGGCTTTAGGAAGGGTATTTCACCTCTCAGTCTCAGCGTCACTACAGGGACCCTCTGTATCTGCAGTTTCAAACCCACAGACTTAACCAACCGTAGATGGAAAATATTAGGAATCCCCCCACAATACCACCATAAAAATAATACAAATAGAAAATACAGTACAACAACTATTTACATAGCATTCACATTATATTAGGCACTGCAAGTAATCTACAGAGGCTTTAAAGTCCATGGGAGGATATGCGTAGGTTATATGCAAAAAAGACACCATTTTATATCAGGGACCTGAGCAACCCCGGATTTTGGAATGGGCGTGTTCTGGAGCCGATGGCAGACACCGAGGAAAGACTGAATTTGTGAAATGCGAGAAATGGTGGCGTCTACTTTTCAGGGTTACTGAGAGGATCGCATGAGAATGCATACAGCAAGCCTTCAATAAATGGCCGTCTCACTCAGATACCGCCTTCTCCCCCGAAACATCTCCCGACCCCTCCGGCCCACGACGCGAGCAGACGCTCAAGCCTTGGTGTGTCTCAAATGGTGCCCCGAGTTCGCGCTGGCAGCACGGTCTCCTGGGCAGAACGCCACCCTGGAGTTCCTCTCCCGCGCCACCCTGCCCCGGCTCAGCGGCGGCCGCAAGACGACCAGGGAGCTCTCACGGTAGAGATGGCCGGCAGGGCTCTGGGAGGGCCACGGCAGCCTCCCTGCAGGCGCTGCACCAGACGCAGTCCACCCGCGCCGCCGCCCACGGGCAGGCTCCCGACCACGGGCTGCGGCGGAATCGCGAGGCACGGGACGGGTGCAGGCCAGCAGGTCTGGAGACTTGTGCTCAGAGCTGTCACCGCGGCAGGCGCCGGGGCCGGGCGGGCGGTCCGAGGACCTCCCCACGAGGCGCAAGCCCGGGGCGGGCACCGCCTTGCGGCCAGTGCGACGGGGTGCCCTTCCCACTGACGGAGGGTGAAGAGGCTGGGGTCCTCCGGCAGACAGCGGCCACGGGGAGGCCTCGGCCCCGCTACCCCTCGCGGCCGGCTTGCCCAGAGCCCAGCGGGGAGTCGGGGGACGTCCCCGACCCGCCCGCGCGATGCAGGGCAGGTTTAGACCGCAGAGGCCGTTAATGCGCAGAGAGGTCACTTCCGGAGCCTGGGCCGGAGCCGCCAGGAGGGCGCCCCGGGGCTG
>NW_007234460.1:0-11568 GCF_000164805.1 Carlito syrichta
GATGCGAGGTAAAGTGGCAGAAAAAAATACAGTTTTGAATCTATGAAGACTAACATCTTAGACAAGTACTCCTCACATTCTAGCATGTAGAATTGTCTGGAATGTTTGTGAAAACAGAGATTATTGGTCTTCCACCTCACCTTGAGATTCATAAAATCTGGTTGAGATACTCAGAATTTTAACAAGTTCCTAAGGGATGCTAATGCTGATGGTTTGAAGACCATACCATGAGTAGGCTTAAATAGCAAGGACATAGATTACAATGAAATGCCATCCAAAGAAGGCCAGTCTGGGAGCAACCACATCTCAAAGAACTACAGCTATAGGTTTAATTCATGCATCAGGCATCTCGATGTTCTCAGTATAATAAAATATAATTTGAGTAGAGTACAACACAGAAACTCTGGCAAGAGTTTAAGAATCACTTTATAAAGAAATGGAAAAGGAAATTGTTGAGCAAATAAATGTGTTAACAAAGGTTAGCAGAGGAATTGTTTATTTACCTGTTAAAAGAATAGATCGCTTTTTGGTGTTGTCTTATTTAAAAAAGCATGTAAGTGTACTAATTATAAATCATTTTTATTTACTCATTAAAGAAGACTTTTCACTAGGTGATTCTTGGTTAGCCTGTTTCTGCTTCTTCTTCCTTTATTTTTTCACAATAATTCTTCCTTTATTACTCTCCAATGCCCAGGATGAGTTTTTGTAGGTTACTTTAATATAATCCAGGTGGTATTATAACATATGCATTGCTATTAACAATCTTTGAAAGCTAATCAGATTTTGCTACAGTATCATTGAAAAAGGTATGTGATGGATAATCACACATATTCATTAATCTGCTATGAAGAAAAGCCCACATTTATATTTTGTGGACAGTTTTCTAAGAAAATCATTATTTGCATATCTAGAATTTATTTTCAAACTGAGTGGCATAACGAGCTGTTTCAAATTGCCTCCAAGGCATTTTTAAACCACACCAGAATGTGAAATAAAACAATTTTAGCAACCCTGAAGGAAATGCTTGGTACTATGCCTGCATCAGGTTTCACAACATAGTGGCATGTCCTGTTGAATTTACATCTTTTATGTTTAAAAAAATCCTCAATAATTTGCTTTATCATACTATTTTCAAAATTGGGAACAGATACTCCTTCACCCTGGATCTCTTTAACACACTGTGCATAAAGACAAAAAGGCACGTGCTGTTTCTCTGCAGGGTGAACAAACACTTTTCACCATCAATAGCAAATCTCTCTCTTTTACAGATATTAACGCTATTACCACATGTGCAAGTCAATTAAAAGGGCTTAGTTGACAGCTGGGCAAATTTTAATGTGTTTACTTCTACAGTTTGGTTATTAAAAGTTTTGTGAAAAAATAAATCCTATAAATATTAAAAAAGGGAGAAACAGTGCCCCACGGCCTGAGGCAAATGGTCAATACATCTGTAAACAAGGTAAAGTTGCTCAGCCTGCGAGAAGGACGAAAATAAAGCTAGCCACAGACAGCACAACTGTTCATTTTTGGAGTTGCAAATGCGAAGTGTTTAATCCCAAATTTTGGTGTGCTAAAATGGCTAGTAGAGTAAGGACAGTTTATTCTCAGTTATCTACCTGTGATCATCTGTTCCTTCTGTGTATTCTACAGAAAACCGTATCAGATGAACCAAGCACTGGATTGTTTTAGGGAGAGGGTTGAGATAACACTGCCGGCAACAACACAGCTGGAACTACCAGTCCCTTGGCACATTAGGTTTCCTGAAAGAATGTGAAACAGTCATCAACATGTTATTTTTTTCTACTTTTACAGGAAAGTATTGGAAGTAAATATGGGTATAGAATTAACAGCCAGCAAGGGGTATTTTACATTCAGTTGTTTGGAAGCATAATAGATTCAGCTCCTTTGAATCAGTTAGAAAATACAGAATTACCCCATCACCTTTTAAAGTACAGTAAGACAAGAAAAAAAGTCACTTGAGGATAATATAGTCTTTGCATTAAAGGTGAATCTGCAACAAGAAATCGGTTCAACTCACAGACCTGGAGATTCATGGGGAAGATAAACTCTAAGTGACTGTGTCACAGAGATGTGCAGGTGCTGAATTTCCTAGTGGATACTGCCTGAGTAAACCATATGTGGCTACTGGGCAAAGGGAGGAAAGAAAATAAATCTTGTCCTCTACATGCATAGTTATGCTGTCAGGGTGATCCCTAAACTGAAAAAATGACTTAATTTGCACAAGGGATTAATTAGGCAGGACAGCTCATTTTAAACAGTAGCTCATCTCTTTAAACCTAGTTTTTACCAATGACTTGAACTAAAAATAATTCAAATCACTGGGCCATGCAGTCAATAAGTTAAAACTATAAGGATTTAAAGGGGGTAAGGGCATGAGTGGAAAAACCCATTTAGTGTACTTTTTGTGTTATGGGGTAGAGAGGAAGAATATTTTCATCATGGCTTTAGGATGGAAGTGCTTCGGACAGTCCCCTGCCCCACTCCCCCAAATCAAAGCCCTGGTGGCAGTGACAGTATGAGGAAACAACCCAGCCTCCCCGCCCACCTCGCCTCCATAACCATGCCCAGTGGCTGCTGTCCAGTCACCCGTGCTTCCCACGGCTGCCTAGAAAGCGGCTACCGCAGGTTCCAGTAGATCCAAAACCCAGGCTAGCGGGTAGAGACAGAGCCCTTGTGGTGGGTCGTGTGCAGCCAGGCCCAGACCATCGGAGCGCACGTCTTCGGCCCACCGCTCCTGGGCGCCGATAGCTTCAAGGGACAACCTTGGGACCTGGGTGAGGCTCTCCCTCGCACCAAAAGTCATCGGCCTGCGGGGTCTCCAGGAGCCACACCTCTCGGGGCAGGTCACAGGCCAAGCCAGAGGCCTCTTTGGGCCGGATGGGCTGGAGCACTGGGTAATAGTGGCAGTCCCGGCCGTCGTCAGGGTCGTGGGGGGGGGGGGGCAGGATGCCCAGGAAGGCGGCAGGCCCTTCCACAGCGTCGATCTGGTGCGGGTTGTCCCGGTGCGCGGTGAGGACGCAGGGGCCGCTGGCCTCGGTGTACTCGGCCCGTGAGCGCAGCACGCCTGGCCGCAAGGCATCCCGTTCCCGGGGCTGCAGCGGCGGCTCGAACTGGTGATCTGGCGGCCGGGCCGCGGCCGCTGCCCGCCGCCGGTTTCCAGCTTGTCCATGCAGCTGGTGCGCACGGTGCCATAGAGCACCTTGAGCATGCCGCGCATGCCTGGGTGGTCGTGCAGCGGGACGGACGTGCCGCTCTTGAGCGGGAACACGCCCAGGCTAAAGCCGTCTGTCTCGTAGATGTGCATGTAGGTGACTGGCGCCAGGTTGGGCGGCAGCGTCTGCAGCGTGGCCTTGCGCGGGGCAATGTTCAAGCCCTCGGCGCGGACCTGGGTCAGCAGGCTCTTCAGGTTGCTCGGGTTCTCCGGGAAGCCTTGCAGCATGGGCGCCTCCGGGCCAGACGCCGCGCGGCGGTCGGAAGACCTGCGGCCACCCCCGCCGCCCCGGAAGGTGAGGCAAGCTTGGCGGGCGATCAGTTAGACCATGCTTCTTTATAAACATCTACAAACTAAAACCATCTTTCTTTCCACATGTTCTCTAATGTCAATTTTCAAGGTAGATAGCAATCATGAAGCTTGGCCACCACACAAACACCTCAAAATATCCTCTTAACAACTAAGGAGAAGAGGTACTGGCCAAAATCTTTGAACTATCTACTGTTTCTTTTCCTGGTTAATTATTGTTGAGAATATTTTCAAAGCAATAAACACACCATTTTTATAATTTGGTGTGTTGATTAAGAATTCATGGTTTCCTGATGTTTCCCTGCAGTCTGAAGATTTTTCTCTCAGCTGATGTTGTCAGATGAATGTTGTGAAAATATGTTTAGGGCACCATAAATGTTGTCCCAGTGGGAAAACGCAGCCTGAACTGATGACTACAAAGAGCTGTTAATGAGATAAACTGTTAACAGGATCTTTATGGGACATAAGCGAGCTGAGCATTTTGAAGTCCAAATTGTATTTTTTGAAGATGTTACTATGTCCAAAGGCAGAATTTATTACTTACAGGTATTAAAGAGAATGTATCCCTTAAACCATTCTAATTTCAGTACTGCTGGATAACATGTGACCCTGGTAGTCACCAGGAAGATACAACTTCTGTTTAAAAACCAGGCTTATGAGGAAAAATAAAGGGCCTCTTCATAGACCTTCCACATTACATTGACAGGCCAACGCTATGTACACAGAGAACACTCATGTGACTGAGTGACACTGATAGATGAACAAATGTTAAGGGACTGAGTGAAACAAAACAGAAAATAAAATTTCATGCCATATCTCACTGTTCATATGTGCATGGCCTGATCATCCTGTACACCAAGATGTAATTTATAAAGGAGAACATGAGCCTTTATTTTAGAATCAGAAAGAGAATAAACAGATTAGGGGAATAATGCAAAAGCCGAAGAAGTTCAAATTTAGGATTGTTTGTCAAAGTTTTCCATGAACCATGAAATAATGTTTAATCTGTTAAACAGTTTTACTTCTCTACTATTACGTGATGCCACAAGCTTTCTTCAGATGTGGGTATATTTTAATACTATCTAACTTTTCTGATGCATTTCAAACCATTATCTGAATATATCTTGCTTATAGTATATGTTGTTTAAAGAAAGTAAAAAATAATGATTGTGTTAAGAATCACAACTAGTACTTATTAATAGTCGGAGCTAGATTGTAAGGAGCCTGACTAGAGAGAATGACCTTAAAGTCCTGGATTAAAAGCAGTATTTGGCATTATGAAATATAATAGAAATTGCTACAACTCTAAATGAAGATACCAGCATGATAGAATCTGTCCTTGATTTCATTCTCCAAACACTTCCATGAGACTTAATAACAGCTAGAGAGGATGCAGTGTGAAGCCTGCATGTTCTGTATTTACCCTGAGAGAGATTTTCCATAATACATAAACAAATGGAAAAAAAGAAGGGCCTAGATGTACACTGACGGGCTTCTGCCCATTCTAGACAGCATTATTCTTGAGATTTTACTTTCCAAGTTGATTACTTGGGTGTCGCAAACAGGCAAATAGTCTGCTGTTTTATTTGCTCTATGTTAATCAATCTCCTTCAATGCTTGTGTTTTCCATGAATAAACTGGGTATTTTCTAAGTTTTCAGTTGGGGTTTTCTTTTCATTGGCAGACCTGTGGAGTAAAGCAATCTGTTGTAGAAGTCTGTATCTTCAATTCCATTGAAAAAAGAATCTGTGTTTCTCAACTGGAAAATAGTCATATACTTAGGAGAACCCACTGCCACTAACAGAAGTTAGTTTAGGATTAGTAGAAATGTGATTTTTTAAAAGAATGCTTCCAATAAAGCTCAAACGAATAAAGAGGACCTATGATCCTGAATGAGATCCTTAAAAAGTACTATGCATAATGTAGAGCAATTGAAATTCTTATATATTGCTGGTGGAGATAAAAATTGGCATAAGCACCTTCAAAAACTGTTTAGTAATACCTACTAAAGTGAAATGTGCACACACCCTATGACACTGACTTATATTCCCAACAAAGAAATGTGTTTATGCCCACAAAAAGAGTGTTCATCGAGTAGTATTCAAAATAGTCCCAAACTGGAAAGCAAGTCAAATGTCCGTCAGCAGTAGATTGAATAAATAACATGTGCTATGTTCATACAATGGAATACTACATAACAATGAAAAAGAATAAACGAAGGCTACATGCAACAATTTAGGTAATGTGGAGCGAGAGGATTCATACACAAAATAGCAAATATGACATAATCCCATTTCTATAAAATTCAAAACCAAAACAGGCAAGATTAATCTGTGCTGTAAAATGACAGGAAGGCAGTTGCCTTTAGGCAAGGGTATTGACTGAGAGGGAGCATAAAAGAGTCTGCTGAGATGTAAATATTCTGTGTCTCACAGTGGGTAAAACATTCAAGCTGGATACAATTTGGATATAGAGCACTTCGTTATTTGTAAATTATATCTTGTTTAAAAAATATTAAAAAGCAATATGCTTGAACTTTAGAAGACATGCTTTTAGTCAGTTACATAATACTGTAGCCTCAGTTTTTACAAGCAACTGATAGAAGAAATCTTTCCTTTAATAAGGGACATTAAGCAGCACACCAGACAGCGCGCTTGATTATGTTTTTGCAAAAGACATAAATGTCATTTACTTAAATGTTTACATGCAACATTATATTTCCATTTAATTTTAAGAAACTTATTTTTTTTAAGAACTTACTATTATCCAAGAATTTATTCAGATAAATGTATTTATTTCTTTTTTTACTTAGTTATAAATAAACTAATAATTACAAGTAGTGTTTAAATCTTTGAAGTATTTTATACTAGATGTCTTTTTATTAATTTTTATTCCTTTTTATGTACCATTGTCTTACTCAATAGAACTTTTAGCTTTGAGGATTAAATAGAGAATGCAAACATATTCGGACACACCTGCACCATTTTCTCTCTCTCTCTCTTCCCCCCTCCGTCTCTCCCTCCCCCCCTTCCTCCCTCCCTCTCTCCGTCCCCACTCTCCTTCCCTCCCTCTCTTTCTCTCTCTCTTCTCTCTCCCTCATATGCACACATACATAAATACACGTGAAAGTAGTAAAGAAAAGTAAAAAAAAAAAACATAAAAAGCAATTTAGACATATTTGTGTCATGTAGGCCTGCCCTGAGACTGTCAATGCAATTTGTTTCCTTAAGAATCTAAATGAAGGACTTCACTATTTATTAAGGCCAGCTCCATGGGCCATGTTCCCTGCTTAATAATTGTGTCGTTTACCTCATTGTGGCAGGTGCCACTTCTTGATTTTCAGTGGTCTGCGTCAAGTGTACAAGTATGGAATGTAAAAGCTGGACAATAACAGAATCAGCCATCATGTGCTAGTTTCACTCCCAGCACAATTAATATTTATCAAATGCCCACAAGGAGGCACAAATTCATATTAGCACTTATATCCCATACCCAACTCTCATTTGGGCTGTCTTTGGTATATAATTCAGGTTGACATGTCAATGAAATAGTGAAAAAAATTAATTATATTCATTACTTTCCAGCTGGGAAAAAGACTAGACCCCTGGTTTAAGAGAGAGAGAGAGAGAGAGAGGAGAAAGGAGAAATCCATTTATGCTATTTACTTAATTAAGGTTATGATATAATTAAATAGTTGTTTATTAGGCACCTACATGTGTAGGAAATTCAATGAAGTTGGTCACAACTTAACCGGTTTGTTGAGCAAGCAATTAATTGCATAGGAGAATTATCAAATTGAGTCTGAGTTTATGGAGGCAGTGGGAAGTTTGATGTCAGTCTTGTAAATCAAATTCCTAAATTTTCAATTCCAAATCTTTTCATTCCTTTCACACCCAGTTGCACCATATTAACACAGATCATTATAATTAGATTCTACTGCCCTGTTGATGACTCTTCCATCTGCTTTGCCAGCTTAGTTTTCTTTGGCCTTGCAGCGAAGCCTTTAACAGGGACATTGAAAGAAAGAACAAATTTGTGGAAAGAGACTATTCATTCTACTTAAAACATATTAAATTTAAGATTGGTATCAAGGGAAATTCAGGTGGAGGTCAAGCGAAATGGAAACACAGATGTAGTAATCAATGTTAGATTAACAGTGGTGAAAAGTGGAGTAGGGATCTCCACAATACCAGTCCCCAGTACAAGCAAGGAAAACACTGGCAAAAACTGTAAAAAATCAACATTTTCAGAATTCTGGAAATTACTAAAAGTTTGCAACAATCTGAGGAACATTTATTAGAGAAAAATGACTAAGTCTCATTAACAGTAGCGAGTTTTGAGGCATTTTAACTTTCCTTATTCCCATCCTAATAGCCTAGCAGACACTGGAGAAGGTAGAAAATTTTTTGAAATTTCCCTCAAAACACCATTCTTAGAGAATTGTCATTAGCTGATCTATCTGACAGTTACCTGGAAATCCTTATTCTCAGTGCTTGTCTTTATTTGACCTAACCCAAGCTTCACTAAGTGCAGACAGAGTAGACAAATTCTTGGAGGCATTTTGTGAAAACCATCAGAAGCAAGTGTTGAAAAATACAGCTGCCTGAGGTAGGGTAACAACTGGAGCATACAAGAGCCTGGCCATAAAATGTAAAATAACTAATTAGAGAATGAGACATCCATAGAGGACTTTGGAAAGCTTCACCATATTCCCAGAAATCTAGAAATTCATGCACATACATAGGACTGTGGGTATTCCCAAGGATGTATTCAAACCCAGGAAAGACCCGAGAAGGCTCCAACCACTCACCTTTAGCTGATGTTGAGGTTCTGCATAAGCAGGAAGTGAAGGCTAAGATAGGGTTGTAAACTTCCTGATTGAGTATTGGCAGCATGGGTCAAAACACATATAGAGCCTCATGCAAAGACTGGGAGAATTATTGGTTCCAAGAATTTAAGGAAATTTTAGCCCAATCATTAGCTGACCACTAATCTAACAAAGCAGAAACTTTTATGGCCACACAAGATAAAGAATACAAACTTTATAGAATCATTTTATAAAAATTCACCAAGCAAACAAATAATAACTACAATAAGCAGCAACAACAAATGCTGGGGAGAGGGCAGCATCTGATTTTGAGAGTTGCAACAATATATCATTTAAAATACCCAGTTTTCAACAAAAAAATGTGACATGAGAAGAAATAAGAAAAGATAGCCTACAGTGCAAAAAAAGCAGCAGGGAATAGAAACTATCCTTGAGGAAGCCAGACATTGGACTTGTTAGACAAAATTTTAAATCAACTATTTTAAACATATTCAAAGATTCAAAGGGAATCACATCTAAAGAACTAAAGGAAAGTATGAGAATGATGTCTGACCACATAGAGAATATCAAAAGAGATAGAAATAGCTCTGTGGTCCAATCCTGTAGGGTCTAAGAAGTCCAACAGTCTTCCTTCATTTTATCACATTTTCTTTGTTTTCTTTCATCTCAGTTGACAGTGTTTCTATTGATATAATCCCATCTTTTTCCATGGCTTCTGTTGAGATGGCTGATTAGGTTCATGCTTAACAACCACACTTTAGAATCAAAAATATAAATGATTTGAAAGTAAAGGGATGGAAAGATATATTATGCAAACAGTAACCAAATAAAAGCAAGAATCACTATACTAATACTAATACTAAAACAAAATAGAAGTTGGGATGAAAAAAATTGTAACCAAAGACAAAGAAGGACATTATATAAGGAAAAAAACCTCAATCGTCAAGAAGACATAATGATTCTAAGCATGTACGCATCTTACAATGGAGTCCCAAACTACATGAAGGAAAACCTGACAGCACTGAAAGGGGAAATAAACTATATAATGATTCAAATTGGAGACCTCAGTACCCAGTTTCCAAAACAAAAGAACAAATATAAGAAAATTCACAAGGAACTAGAAGATTGAGCACAATTATAAACTAACTAGACCAAAAAGGCATCTCTAGAATTCTCCACCCAACTACAGCAGAATACACATTCTCCTCAAATGCACATGGGACATTCTCCAGGATAAACCATATGTTAGGCCATAAAATAAATCTTAGTAAACTTAAGTTGATTTAAATGATACTAAATACGTCCTCCAAGCATAGTGGAATGAAATTAGAATGTAAGAAGAGGAAATTTGAGAAATTCACAAATATTTGGAACCTAAAACACACACTCAATAACAAATCAAAGAAAAAATCCCAGAGAATTAGAAATACACCGAGATGAATGAAAACAAAATATCTCTGCCAAAACATATAAAATGCTGTGTAAGTAGTGTTTACAGTGAAGCTTATAACTGTAAATGCTTATATTAAAAATGAAGAAAGATGGCAAATAAATTGCCTAACTTCTAACTTAACACAGTAGAAAAGAAAAAACAACCCAAACCCAAAGCAAAGAGAAGGAAGGAAACAATGATTAGGGGAAAAAGTCAATGAAATCGAGAATTTAAAAAATGAAGAAAATTGATGAAATCAAAACCTGGCTCTTCAAAATTATCAACAAAATTAATAAACCAGTAACCATACTGACCAGGGATAAAAAAGAAGAGACTCAAATCCTTAAAATCAGGAACGAAAGATGACATATTACTACCTATATAACCAAATAAAAAAGAATTATATGGCAATACTATAAACAACAATATGTCAATAAATTAGATAATTTACATAATAACATGGACAAACTCTTGAAAAGAAACAAACTGCAAAACTGATTTTAAAAGAGATCAAAAATTTGAATAGATCTATACTAAATAAATTGAACTATTCATAAAAATAAACTTCCCACAAAGAAAAGACCCATCCCAGATATCTTTACTGGGGAATTCCATGAAACGTTTAAAGAAAAATTAATCAAACTTCACAAACTCTTCTAAAACAATAGAAGAGGAGGAAATACTTTCCAAAACATTCTATGCTGTCAAACCAGGTAAAGTCACGACAAGAAAACTACAGACCAACATTCCTCATGATTATAGATGCAAAACTCTCAACAAAATCCTAGTAAATGGAATTTAATAACATATAAAAGAGATTATATCCCACGACCAAGTGAGATTTATTCCAGAAATGCTTTTGGCTCGACATACCAAAAGCAATCAATTTGATACATCATATTAATAGAATAAAGAATTAATAGAAAAAACATCCCCCACAGGACTGTTTCAAAAGATACAGAAAATATATTTGACAAAATTCAATGCAACTTCAAGATAAAACCGCTCAGCCAACTAGAAACAGAAGGAAATTTGCTCAACCTAATAAAGAGTGTCTAGGAAAAACACACAACTAGCACACTCTTAATGGCAAAAAACTGAAAGCTCTACTCCTAAGATGAGGAGCAAGATAAGAATATCTGATCAGTGTTTGATTATAATATTGCCACTTGTATTCAACATTGTACTGGAGGTTTTAGACAGGTCAATAAGGCAGGAAAAAGAAATAAAAGTAATTCCGATGAGAAAAAAGAAGCAAAATATCTCTACATATGACATAATCTTGTACATAGAAAATCCTAAGGAATACACACACACACACACACACACACACACACACACTCAAATTAGAATTAATAAATTAGTTCAGCGAGGTTGCAGAATACAAGATCAACATCCAAAAATCAGTTCTAGAAAAGGTTAAAAAATGCACTAGCAATGAATAATTGAGTAGTGAAATTAATATAATTCAATTTACAAGAACATTGAAAAGAATAAAATACTTCGAAATAACAAACCAAAGGACAAGAAAAAGTACAAAACACAGGAAATTAGAAATGTTTAATGGAAAGACATCCCGTGTACATTGATTACAAGGCATAATAATGTTAAAATGGCAATACTCTCTAAACTGAGCTACAGGTTTCAATGCAATTTCTAACAAAGCCCCACGTGGATTTTTTCAAAGATGAACAAACTAATCCGAATATTTATATGGAGTTACAAGGGATCCAGAATAGTCAAAACAATTTTGAAAAGCAGGTGTAA
>NW_007234461.1:0-5325 GCF_000164805.1 Carlito syrichta
CGACAAAACTACAAGTGCCCATCGGAAACCTGGTAAGAACAAACCTGCTAAGAGGATGGTGCCCATTGCTTATGGGTACAGTCTGTGGAGACACTGAAAACATAGTTGCCCTAAAAAGGTCTTAACCTCCTGGACCTTGTCCATGGTGCAGGCCAGAAAGTCATTGGGAAGCAGCTGCACTCTCTTCTGATGAGAGAAAAGAACACTTGGCTCATAAATGGTAGCCACTAAGGAGGCCTGGAAATCTGCTAAATTGCCTGGCACTGGCTTACAATCACCCCAACAACCCCCCTCACTGGTAAATATTAGGACGCTGGAACTCAAATTGATTTCTTAACTTAATACAGGTGCCAGTCTTTTAGTTCTGGCCATCCATGTTGAAATCATATAGCTTTATCCAAAAGAAATTTATCCTTTAAACAACAGAGGGGTGAAGAAAGAGACAAAATTTAATTAACCCTCCCCCACTCTTTGTTACAAAAAAAGAAAGGTTTTTTTTTTCTTTTTCAAAATGTTTGTTCTATCACTTTGACTAAATAAGTAACTTTTGCAAAAACTACTGTAATCTTGTGTTATAAAATTATGCTTTTAAAAATGTTTAATACTTAAACTCCTAAAGTTCGCAGTCAGTCTCTCCAGGGTGAGATAAAAACAAAACAAAACAAATATCTACCACAGACCAGGTACAAGGATTATTAATTCAACATATAAAAATAAAGAAAATTATTTTCTCTTGACAATATTTGCCTGTTTTAAATTCTCAGTTTAAGCTACAACCTAACTCCATGTTGCTAATGTTTTGAATTTTTCTTTGAACTTCATCAAAGTAGCTATATTTCCTTGTTTAAGTCATTATTAACAAAACTCCTTATAACTGTATAAATACTTATAACAATCCAAAAACACTGAAAGACATGCTGTGGGGATGGACGTCTACCTATGGATTCAGGAATTTACTGGTGCAACAGTGAGAACTCCCTGGACTCCTGTCGTTGGTATCACTGGGGTGTAAATACATTTTACTAAACATCAAAAGCTTTCTATGTTATAACAGCAGCTATAATGTCCTTTATTATAATAATATTAATTCTTACAGTCAATATTTTGGGTGCAAATACTGAAAATACTTAACACCATGGGATCTTATCCTCTCATCCCCTTCTCTTGCTCTAAACAGGTAGGGACAAATCTACACCCCATATGCAGCAGGAAGTAACTACAGAAGCCTGACCTTCATCCCTCTTCCCAGGTACAAATAAAACTATTTTTAAAACAGCAAGAGTTGGGAATGAAAGGTGGTACCTATAGAAACCTAGAAGAAATTTAACTTATTCTTAGTTTAGTCTTTTTGCCTCAGCATAGCTATTAGAAAGTTGCAGACCTTCTACCACAGGACAAACAGCAGCCTATCCCATTCTCCCTTGGCAAATCTCCATCAGATGCAAGACCAGGACAGCCCAACTTTTCAATTCATGGTTTAGCATAATAAGCTCTAGTAAACATTTAGGTTCCTAATCAGGGTCGGAAGATCAAAGATCACCCTCTGGCTGGCCAAAGTTATAAAAGTAATAATACAATCACCTTTAGCCAAGGAGTTTGTGAATTGCAAATGTCTGAATTTGTAAATTGCAAATGTCTAACAAGTCTCTTGCAAGAACCCCCCCACCAATCCAAGATTAACCTAATCAGCCCTTTGTGACCTACATGACATGAATAAACCCAACCATGACAGCAATCATGTGACTATCCCACCCATCTGCCTGCTGTCTATCACCTGACATCAGTACTTGCGCCTGTCTGCCTCTTTGTGATGACGTGGAGCAGAGCACCACCCAATCACCTTAATGATCTTCCCCCATCAAGGGGAATGGTTAAAAGGACTCAACAACAAGCAACCAGTCTTGCTAGACCCTGGTATGACCATACGCTCTTTGAAATATGGTTATCGCCACACTTCCTGGTTTTGGCCCCCTCCCTCACGTTGGGGAGGTGAATCTTCTCTCTTCTTTCTCCTTTTCCCTCTAACGTACTTTTAAATAAACCTTTCTTAACCTCAAAAAAAAAAAAAAAAAATCACACACCCCCACACAGTTTTTATTTTATTTTTTTAGCTTTTCAAAAAAAACACCAGAATCCCACAGGAACAATACACTGGAAACTGATGAAAAGAGCTACATAACAAAGTAGGTGAGAATTGAAGGAAGGAATAAGATTGGAAACTAGACTTCTCTGAATATACCATTATAAAAATTATACATATTTATGTGTCATACATAGAAAAATAAATAAATGAAACATGAAATAAAAAACAAACCGATGCTAAAAATGATTGCAAACAACCCTTACTGTATATAAAGTTGGTATCATAACTACACAGAAAAAGAAATTAATTCAACTAATTTTTTATCATAATACTTTGATTATATGCATTTAGAGAAATATATTCCAAGGACAAAAATAATTATGAAGCACTTTTGACCTTTTCTTAGTTGGTTTGTTGTTGTTAGGGGTATTGGGATTGTAACTCCAACTATTTTGTTTATATAATAGGACAGAACAACTGAGTGAATAAGTATCTACATTTTGGGTGGAAACAAGAATTTTCACTGTCTGTAAAGGAAACTATGAATATAGAATGGAGGAAATTAAGACAGAATCCTGAGATGTTGAATTTGAATTGCTGGTATCAGTATGAACTAACTGTGCATGTATATTCCTTGCTCTGTCCACTAAAATGTCACAGAAGCAATTACATTCCAACCAGTAGCAAAAAGCAGACCTCCTTAATTTTCTTAGGTAAAATAACAATATTATGTTTAGATTTTAAAAATTCTTATCTTTAGGAAATATTTGATGAATTGAAAATAAAGTCATGTTGCTTACAATATATTTTTAAATGGTTGAGTAAAATCTTAAGTAAAGCATTCTAATATCTAGCTATCTAATTTATCACTTATCTATTATTTATCTATCTAATCTATTACTTAGCTATCATCTATCTATCTGTCTATCTCTCTATCTACCTATCATCTATCTATCATCTGTGAGTGAGAAGAAACAAATGCAGTAAATCATTAAAAATGAATCAATTTAGGTGAAGAAAAAAATCTGGTGATTTTTATTTTATTCTTTCAGCCTTTTAGTTACTTTTTAGAATACCTGTAACCTTAGGTTCATAAAATATAATCAGGTTGACAAAAAAGTAGGAAATTATTAAAAATGCTTAAATCATACAGTTTTCCTTAAAATGACTGTCTAACTTCCATGTCTTTTTACCCTAAGTACTCACCACACCTTGATGTTTTCTATATTCTGTTGTTAGATTTTCTCCTTCCCCCATCTAGAATGATGTCCATGAAGCAAAAATTTTGGTTATGATCACTATTATCCTCAATCTCTTTAAATGGTGCCTGGCATTGCTAGATGCTAGAAATATTTGTTGAGTAAAAGAAAAAGAAAGAAAAGGAAGCATAGGCAAGAAATAAAGCTGGAATTAACACAAGGCTGTCTGTATTCCTGATTTTTTCCCTTTAATCCTTAATGATTCAAGATGATGCAATCTGTCACATAAATATTGCCAGGAGCTGGACACTTCTATCCCTTATCTTTGGGAAATTCTCTAGCATCATTTGTCCATTTTTTAAAATGTGAAGGCTCTAATATTTTACTTTTCAAATAAAAAATTTAACATAAAAGTATGTATTTTGAAATATATAATTTTTAAAATTACTTAGTTGTGAACATTTAATGAAAACTAGCAATTCATTGTTCATTGTCACCTCTAAGAAGAAGCAATCATTTCTAAGTCTTCTATTTGCTTAATTTTCAGTGGTTGTGTCCTTATTTACAATGATATGCTTATACAATTATATTCTTATTAAACAAGTTGAGAGATTACCCATTCACTTCCTGTTTTAATTGTTGAGGATTTGGGAGACATCCAACTCCCTTTCCCTAGTCTTTCTAGTATATATTTACGTATGTCACTATCTAGAGTTACCAAAAAAACTAATATTTATTTGAATATATTAATTTATTGCATAGCTTAACATTTCTCCTAGTGCTTCTAAGTTCTGTTTCTTCTTTTGCCCAATTTACATCCATATATCTGAAATTTTTTAGAAACATTCTGTATTTCTTTATTTCTTTACTTCTTCCTCTTCCTTACTTTTTTCCCTGAAGGCCTTGGAGTCGTGCTTTTTTTTTTTTTTTTTTTGCTCTTGCTTGTTGGCCTGATTATTCTCCAGATCTATTGTTTCAGCTGCAGTTTGGGTACTTTCCTTAGTTATTTGTTAGGTTGAACCATTTCAGTTTTTCTTATCTTTCTCTTGCTGGGTTAATTCTACTAATTTGTTGGAGTATATTGTTAAATAGACTCCTTGGAAATTCTTAACTTTGAGGAGAATTTATTTGATTTCATGCAGTTGCAAAAATATTTTTATTTTATCTCACATTTGACTAATAATTTTGCAGAGAAGATTAATTACTGGAAATAATTTTCCCTTGTATTTCTGAAAGTTATGGTCTATCATCCTCTAGCAGCATCTAGGATTAATGGTGAGAAATGAAACGTCATTCTTATTTTTTGATAGGTAACCTGTATTTTCTCATTTGTTGTATTAAAACTTGGCATTATATAATTTCTAATAATATGCCTTAGGTCTTTTATTTTAACTTAGTTTTTTATTCAGTATGTTGGAGACTTCATGGGAATTTTCAATTTAATGACGTGTTTTTGATTTCTGGGAATTTTTTTGTATAATTTTTTCTTCTTCTTTTTTTTTTTTTTTTTGAGTTGGAGTCTCACTTTGTCACCCAGACTGGAGTGCAGTGGCCGCTCCCAGCCACTGCAGCCTTGACTTGCTGGGCTCCGGCGATCCTTCAGCCTCAGTCTTCCAAGTAGCTGGAACTACAGGGGCACGCTACCACACCCGGCTAATTCTTTTTGACTTATTGTAGAGATGAGGTCTCGCCAAGTTGCCCAGGCAGATCTTGAACCTGCAGGCTCAGGCAATCCACTCACCTCAGCCTCCCAAAGCGCGGGATTACACGCTGAGCCACCGAGCCCAGCTAATTTTTATCTTCTAATTCTTATTTTTTGCTTCTGATTACTCCTATAACCTGAGATAATCAACATCCAATTTTTGTTTTATGGACACCTTATTCTTTGGCTATCTCTGAGCATTTAATCTATGGTTTTGGAGATTTTTTGTTGTTGTTGTTGAACTTCTCAGTTTTTCTAAAGTAGGTGTTCTGGATAATGGACATCTGGTTACCAGGCTGTTATACCTAAAGTGTGGAAGGCAATGGGGGATATGAATGTTT
>NW_007234462.1:0-24237 GCF_000164805.1 Carlito syrichta
GAATATTCATCCTAAACATATATGCACCAAACATAGGAGCACCAACTTTCATAAAGCAGCTCCTTGGTAAACTAAAAAAAGATATCGACTCCAATACCTTCATAGCTGGGGACTTTAATACCCCACTTACAACCCTAGACAGATCATCAGGACAAACAATCAGCAACAAGATCAGAAACCTCAATGTGACTCTTGATCAAATGGACTTAATTGACACCTACAGAACCCTCCATCCAAACACCACAGAATACACATTCTACTCATCACCACATGGAATGTACTCCAAGATTGACCACATACTTGGCCATAAATCAAGCATAAGCAAATTTAAAAGGACCAAAATTTTACAATGCACCTTCTCGGACCACAAGGAATAAAAATAAACATTAACACCAACAAGGTCCCATCAAAACCCATGGACACTAAAGAGCGTGATACTAAACAACTCCTGAGTCAATGATGAAATCAAAACAGAGATTAAAAGATACCTGGAAACAAATGAAAAGGAAGAAACATCTTACCAAAATCTCTGGGACGCCATGAAAGCTGTAGTAAGAGGGGAATTTATATGCCTACATATGTACATGAAGAAAATGGAAGGATCACAAATTAACAGCCTAAGAATTCACCTAAGGAAGCTTGAAAAGCAAGACCACAAAACCCTAATTTCAGCAGAAGAATCCAGATCACCAAAATAAAAGCCCAAATCCAGAACATAGAAGACAAAAAGAAAATATGAAAAATCAATGAAACAAAAAGCTGGTTCTTTGAAAGGATGAACAAGATCGATGGTCCCCTAGCTAGACTGACTAAGAAAAAAAGAGAAAAAACCCAATTGAGCACAATCAGAAACACAAAGGATGAAGTCACATCTGACCCTGAAGAAACACAAAAGATCATTAGACTACTACATACACTTGTATGGAAACAAACTTGAAAACCTTAAGGAAATGGAGGACTTTCTGACATACACAACCTGCCTAGGTTGAAACAAGAAGAAATTGAGGCCCTAAATAGACCGATAACAATCAAGGAAATTGACCATGTAATAAGAAAACTGCCTACAAAAAAAAGCCCTGGACCAGATGGCATTCCAGCAGAATCCTACAAGACATTTAAGGAGGAGCTGATACCAATCCTACTGAAGGTATTCCAGCCGATTGAGAAAGATGGAACTCTCCCCAAATCATTTTACGATGCCAACATCACATTGATACCCAAGTCAGGTAAAGACTCAACAAAGAAAGAGAACTACAGGCCGATATCTTTGATGAACATAGATACTAAAATTCTCAACAACATCCTAGCGAACTGGATTCAACAACATCTCAAAAATCCTCCATCATGACCAAGTAGGCTTCATCCCTGGGATGCAAGGCTGGTTCAACATTTGTAAAACCATAAATGTAATTAAATACATCAACAGATGTCAAAACAAAAACCACATAATTATATCATTAGATGTAGAAAAAGCTTTTGATAAAATCCAACACCGCTTCTTGATAAAACCCTCAAACACCTAGGCATACGGGGAACATACCTCAAAATAGTAAAAGCCATCTACAAGAAACCCACAACCAGCATACTCCTAAATGGACAAAAACTGGAAACATTTCCCATGAAAACGCGAACAAGACAAGGATGTCCACTCTCACCCCTCCTGTTCAACATAGTATTGGAAGTCCTGGCTAGAGTAATCAGAGAAGAGAAGACAATCAGGGATATTCAAATAGGAAAAGAGGAAGTCAAGCTATCTCTCTTTGCAGATGACATGATTGTATACCTTGAAAACCCAAGAGAATCTGTCAAAAACCTCCTTACACTGATAAAGGCCTTTGGCAAAGTCTCAGGATATAAAATAAATGTGCAAAAGACAATTGCATTTCTTAACACCAATAATAAACAAACAGAAACTCAAATAAAAACCACAGTCTCATTCACAATAGCCACAAAAAAAAATGAAATACCTTGGCATCTTCCTAACCAGAGACATGAAAGACCTTTACAATGAAAACTACAAAACACTGTGCAAAGAAATCAAAGATGACACAAACAAGTGGAAAAATATCCCATGCTCATGGATTGGAAGAATCAACATTGTGAAGATGTCCATCTTACCTAAGGCAATCTACAGATTTAATGCAATACTCATCAAATTACCAGCAACATTCTTCTCAGACCTAGAAAAAACAACACAGGAATTCGTATGGAAACACAAACAACCAAGAATAGCCTGAACAATCCTCAGCAAAAAAAAAAAAAAAAAAAAAAAGGTGGTATCACATTATCAGACTTCAAACTTTACTATAAAGCTACAATAATCCCAACAGCTTGGCATTGGTACAGGAACAGGCATATAGACCAATGGAATATAATTGAGATTCCAGAAGCAAAACCTCAATTTCTCAACCAACTCATCTTCGACAAAGCCTCCACCACCTACCACTGGGGAGAGGAGAACCTATTCAGTAAATGGTGCTGGGAAAACTGACTGACCACATGCAGAAGATTGAAGCAGGACCCCTATCTATCCCCATACACAAAAATTAACTCTAAATGGATCAGAGACCTAAATGTAAAACCTCAAACCATAAGAACCTTAGAAAATGAAGGAAATACCCTCATGGAAATTGGAACTGGCATCCAACTCCTGAACAAAACCCTAAATCCACAGGCTTTAAGAGATAAGATAGACAAATGGGACCTCATTAAACTGACAAGCTTCTGCAAAGTCAAAGAAACCATCAGGAGACCAGGGAGACAGCCTACAGACTGGGAAAAAGTATTTGCCAACTCCAGGTCTGACAAATAAAAGCATCTTGGATATACAAGGAACTCAAATGTGCTGAAAAGAAAAAAACAAACAACCCCATTATAAAGTGGGCAAAAGATATGAACAGACACTTCTCAAGGGAAGACATTTGAGCAGCCAACAGACACATGAAAAAATGTTCAACCTCACTAATCATCAGGGAGCTGCAAATCCAAACCACACTGAGATACCACCTAACTCCAGTCAGAATGGCAATTATCAATAACTCAAAAAATAACAGTTGCTGGAGTGGGTGTGGTGAAAAGGGAACACTTTTACACTGTTGGTGGGAATGCAAACTAGTGCAACCTCTGTGGAAAACAGATGGCGATTCCTAAAAGCTCTAAATATTGATCTCCCATATGACCCCGCAATCCCCCTACTGTGAATATACCTTGAAGAACTCAAATCACTCTATAAAAAAGATACCTGCACATGTATGTTTATCGCAACATTGTTCACAATAGCAAGAACCTGGAAGCAACCATGCTGCCCATCAAAAGAGGACTGGATTAAAAAAATGTGGTACATATACACGATGCAATACTACGCAGCCATAAAAAAGAACAAAATCATGAATTTTGCAGCAACCTGAATGGAACTAGTGTCTATAATACTGAGTGATCTCTCACAGAAACAAAGATCTGAGTATCACATGTTCTCACTCATATAGTAGACCTTGAACATCCAACGTAATACTATAAGAAAATGAATGACAGTAGTGGGAAACTATGGGGATGGGAGGGAGAGGGAAATGGGATTAACAGTAGTAAATATCTGTCTGGGGACGGGGAGACATCTCTTATCAACAAGGGTGCCTGAACGGAGCATATTTGTATACCTAACCCTTAACTGTACTCCACAATAGAAAAATAAATAAATAAATAATAAAGCTAAAACAAACAAAAAAAAGATGAAACATTAATTTTGTAACTATCTTCATTTACAACCAGAAAAATGCCCACTGTATACTTTCTATTAAATGGGCATCCACCTCCTCTGTCTATCCCATCTTTAGTGCTCTAAATACCTACATTTTTTGGTGCTGTTTATGTCCTTTGTAGTGTTTCTTCTTGCAAATATCAGCAAATATGCTTATGGTATCTCCTTGTTTTTGCAAATATCAGAATTCTCCATACACTGTTCTAGGTCTTGCTATTTTCACTTATGTCTTGATTCTTTCTTACATTTAGAGAGAGCTTCCTTATAGTCATATCATGTTCACTGTGTGGTCTTACCACAGTTTATTAACCAGTTCCTTATAAATGGGCACTTCACTGTTTCCAACCTTTTGCTATCATAAACAACGCCACATAAGTAATCGTGTGCACATGTAATTTAGCACATGAATATTTAGAGGATATATTCACACAAGGGGGATTGCTGGAGTAAATGCAACCCTTTGCATTTACTACAATTATATACATTTATAGCATTATATTCTCTGGAGAATGCAAAGGGTAAATGCAATATAATCGTTGTTGATATTGCCAGATTCTCCTTCATAGAAGTTTACAAAGTTTCATCCTCACCTTCAATGTATAAGATGCCATTTTCCCTACAGCCTCACCCATAGAGTCTAGTGTCAAATTTTTATATTTTTGCTAATCTGATAGGTGAGAAGTTTTATTTCAGTGCATTACTCTTTTCACGAAGAGACTGAACATATAAACTCACTGATTAGAAATAAACGTTGATTCTTTTAGTGAAGGGTCATATTGCATATTTGATTTGCATTACAAAGCAGCACAACTGAGTATTTTTCATGCTTCCAAAGCAATGCTTGCCACAGAAAAGCCCTTACACAGTGAAAAATACGCAATTCTCTCTTAGCATCAAGAGAAAGAAACAAATGAAGAAGTCTGATGATTAAAAATTAAAAATTTTTGGCCGTGCTAAGTGGCTCAGTCTGTATTCCCAGCACTATGGGAGACCGAAGCAAGTGGATTGCCTGAGCCCGCGAATTCAAGACCAGCCTGGGAAACTTGGGGAGACTTCGTCTCTACAATAAACCAAAAATTAGCCAGGTGTGGTAACGTGTGTCTGTAGTTCAGCTACTTGGAAGGCTGAGGCGGAAGGAAAGCCGGAGTCCAGCAGGTCAACCTGGGGTGGCCATGAGTGTGCCACTGCACTCCAGCCTGGGCGATGGAGTGACTCCAACTAAAAAAAAAAATTAAAAATATTTTCTTTCTCTTGATGCTGAGAGAATTATGTGTTTCTCACTACATAACTAGTAACTTTTTTCCTAGAAAATTGTCTAAAATTTTTCTCCTTGAAAAATATTCTTCTTTGGGTGATAAAAATATAATTTTCCATAGTCTTTAAGAACTATTGTGTGGGGTTAAGCAAGACTAAAGTTATTCTTCACAGGGGATGGAAATGGTCAGAAAACAAAAGGGAAAAATCTAGGAACTGCAGTATCGATAGATTTGTTAGCATTTTAAAGAAAATATCAGTGTCTATGCAGCAGCTTTTCTTGAGCCAGGAATGTGTAAAACACGTTTTATACTAAGTGTTGCCCACACTATTCATGCTGAGCAAAGTGGAGATCTTGTCAAGTGACCTGTTAGCATTCCTTGATGCTTACAGCAACTGAGTTTTCACATCTAATGAGAAAATTGTAAATCCTTAGATAAAGCTATTAGACAAATCTGAATTGGAGACAGAATTACAAAACTTTCTCCAGCTCAGTCTGTGTCTACCCATATATCAGAATAGTTTCAAGGATTGTTCAAACTGAAGATCTCTGGCCTATCGTTATCTGTATGTTGAATATGAACAGCAATAACTTTGAAAATTCTCCATATATCATTTTGTGTTACTCATGCAGCCTTAAATAATGTTTTACAAGCAGAGTTTACAAATCTACAGAATAAACATTTAACTTCATATAGTGACATTGTCAGTAAATATTCCACTTGAGCAATGCTGTGTTCTCTACAATACATTTTGATGTAATGACTAAAATTAGAAGACAAATTTATAATTTCACTATTCAGATAGATGGCTGTAATTGAAAAAGATTAAAATTGAGAGTGATAAAAAGTCAAGTTTTTTTAAGGATTTTTTTTTCTGAATGGTTAAGTATCACTTTTAGAATTCTATCAATTTTGGTTGTATGCAATGATGACTGTATATATGCATGCATTTATACTATGCTTTTAAAAAACATAATAAATGTATAATAAGGTTGTTAGCTTAAAGATAATCAAAACAATAATAAGAATGGGAGGTAGGAAGTACACACAATCATCTGTGACTAATTAGCCACTAAACTTGATGGAAACAAAGGCAAAAAGGGAAATATAATAATATGACATTTTTCTTTTAATATCGTTCATATTAAGGCATAATTTACTTACAATTAACTGTACAGATCTTAGATTTACAATTTCAGGAGCTTTGATAATTGCCTCAGCATGATCTTTTGGAGATCAATCCACAGTGTTGTATTGATCAGTTTATTCCTAGATGTTACTATATAAACATAAAATATGTTAGGGTCATTAGGTTTTGGGGGAGCGTTGTTTGCTTGTTTGTTTTTAGAAAGCAGGATTTATTGAAAGGACATAAAAGCTCCCACAGTGGGAGGGAACCAGAGAGGGTTGCCGGTCATTAGTTTTTGATAACTGATTGGAAGCTCTACTAGTTCTTAAAGATAATTGAAGAACTCTTATCCTAAGAGATATTTGGTACATGAATCATTATATATCATGAGCAATGTCAAGCAATAACAAATGCAGGAACCATCTTCAACTGTCTTCTTTTATCAATCCTAGTGTCTACCTACTCTATAGCCCTTGATCAGCAGACTTCTTGTTGTGTGACCCTTCATTGTGGTTTTAGAAGAATACAGAAGAATTTAGATCAACCTAAGACCAAAGGATCTGTTAATGACTGCATTTCATCCGGCAGAATGTGTGTGGGCCTGGCGGGCAGAGCAAGTGTTAGAATCACAGATGCGATAGATTTGACTGAATTCAGTGTAATAATCTAATTACATTTTACTGATTAATTTTACTGGTCTATAGGGCACTAACTTGTCTACATTTTTTATATAAACTCAATTGTGCTTGTTTTTAGAGAGTTTTCTTCAAGGAACCCAGCAGATCTTTTGTTATACACCTAACACCAAACACCCAACTGTCAATTAAGTTCTGGGTGCAGTCAACAGCTGACTACAGACTACTGAGCTCTTTAAGTAAGGATTATTTGCCATCTAAGTTTCTTCTGTGCGTATAATATTATATACATAATGAATATAATGAAAATCTCTGTCTTCCCTTTATCTGCATGTTAGGTATGACCAGTAATAACTTTGAAAATTCTCTATGTCTCATTTTGCATTAGCCATGCATCCTTAAATAATTTTAATGTTTTATAAGCAGAAACTGTTTGTGAATCTATAGACTAACCTTTTTAAACCACAAACACTTAAATTCATACAGTATTATTGTCAAGTAAATATCCCACTTGAGCAATGCTGCATTCTTTAAAAGAGAATACATTTTGATGTAATGACTAGAATCAGGAGAGGAATTAGAATATAAGGATAATGTATAATACACTAAGTATAAGTATATAAGTAAATATATATATCCTTATAGTTAGAATTCTATTAGGATTATTCGTTATACATATCAAAAATATTTATTATAAATAAATACTATAGTAATACTATTTATTAATTTATGTGCCTGTTTAGATAGTCTCATGCCACTTGGCTAAACTTAGGAGTCGACATGATATTTGCACTACTAGTATGTCATTGTATGGCCTTGAACACGTGATCTTGCCTCTTTAGGCTTTGGTTTCCTCTTTGGCCAAGTGGAGGGTGAAGGTAGATTAAATGATTTCTAAGTGCTTTCCCTAACTGTGTAGGCATTACCTGGGAGCTTTGTAAAAATACAATAAATGACTAAATATATACAATAATTACTGAATGTGGGCCTCTGAAAATAAGGCTCAAGAATATGTTACATACTTTTATATTGCATATATTATATCATACATATATTTAAATGTGTGCATGTGCATGTATAGATATATTTTTTATTTATTCCCAGGGACATGACTTTAATTTTTTTTAAATTTTGAAACCATCTCAAACTTAGAGAAAAGTTACAAGTACAGTTAAAAGACTTTTTAAAAACTCAACCATTTGAAAACAAGTTCCTGATATGATGCCCATCATTATCCCTAAATATTTAGTGTGTTTCTCCTACACATGAGGACATTCTCCTATATAAACACAAAACAAAATATAAAAATGGAGAAACTTCCATTGATGTACCACTATCATCTAATCCTCAGATCCCACTCAAGTTTCACCAATTGTCCCAATAATGTCCTTTATAGCTTAGCAGTCTCTTTAGTGTCCTTCAATATGGAAGAGTTTCTTCTTATTTGCTTTCATAAGACTTTCATGACTTACTGATTACAGACTAGTTATTTTATAAAATGCCCTCTATTTGGGTTTGTCAGATGTTTCCTCATCATTAAATTCAGATTAGGCATCTTTGGCAGAAATAGCACAGAACTGATACTATGTATTTCTTGTTGCATTCTATCAGGAACACATGGCACTGTTTGTCCCTTATAGACATTCTGGATTACCAAGGTGCCCCCTTGTCACCCCTGGCACTAATGCTCACCTTGTTTGGCCCAATCTCATGCCTTTTGGATTACACTACTCAAGGAAAAAGAAGAAGAAAAAAGAGGCAAGACTATATTTTTTTGAAGTCTTCTAGAGACTCTAACGTAGTCACAGGGCCCAGGTTGGTAAACAGAAATGACTGCTTTAGGACAACTTGCAGCTACAAAATATTCTGTTTTAAAACTACAACTCGATTTATGATGCTTCCATGGAATCTAGCAGATTCTTTTATAGACATCTAGATTCATATACTTGTAAAATAAAAACACTTAAATAAATGTGAAAATTCATCTTGAAACTTCTTAGTTTTTTAAGTTGACAAGTCATTATATACAGTATATTTATGGGGTATGGGATATTTTTGATATATGCCTATATTATGGAATGATTAAATCAAGCTAATTAACATATCTACCTCACAAAATTTTTGTGGTAAGAACATCTGAAATTTAATCTCTTACCAATTTTGAAATATATTATCATTAACTGTAATTGTTATTTTGTGCAACAGATCTCAAAAATGTATTCCTTCTGTTTAACTGAAACTATGTACCCTTAGACAAAAACATCCCTAACCCCTTCCCTCCCCTGCCCTTCCCCCATCTCTGGTAGCCACCATTCTACTTTTAGGAGTTTGACTTTTGGGGACCAAAGGCAACCTGATGAGTTGTGGAATAGGAATGAAGAATCAAGCCTTCCAGAACTCTCTTCTTAGAGATGTGGCCAGAGTGGCACTTTCCAAAGTGGCTTCCACAGAACACTTGATCCACAAGATACTCTCTGATAAAGGAATTTTGCTCAAAATATTGAGCGAAAAGTTGTATACTAGCAATTACGTCTAGATTTACAAATCACACCAGCATATTGGTGATTCTGAGAATCCTGCTACACAGTTAAACTTTACTTCACTAAGTGTTTGCCAAACTAATGATCACAGCTATCATGCCACATCCTGTTGAGAGGTATGCCACTTGAGAAACAGTATTCAAAAATAAAACAAACAAAAAACTCTCATCACTGGTTCCAAAACTTGCGCGCAAGAGGATTATTTTTCAGATTACACTTATATTTTTATCTTTACTGAGGTAAAATTGACACACAAAATGCTATATATTCAAATGATGCAATTTAATAAGTTTTGATGTATGGATACACCTGTGAAACCATCACTACACTAACGGAAATGAGTACAACCATGACCCACCAAAGTTTATTTGTGGTCCTTTGCCATCCCTCCCTGAAGGCCCATTTTTCCATTCTTGTCTCAGGCAACTACTGAACTACTCTTGTCACTATAAATTAGTTTTGTGTTTTCTAGAATTTTATATAAATGGTATCATATAGTAAGTGCTTTTTTAAAGCCTGACTTCATTCATTTAGCATAACAACTTTGAAATTTTTGAGTATATCAATAGTACATTATTTTTATTACTGAGTTGTCTTCCATTGTCCTGTTGAAGGACATTTAAATTGTTTACAGTTTGTGGCTATAACAAATCAGGCTGCTGTAAGCATTTGTATTCAAATATTTGTATGGAAATATCGTATTTTAAACATCTTTGCCAAGCCCAAGGTCACTGAGATTTCCTCATATGTTTTCTTCTGAAATTTTTACATTTAGGTTTATATTCTATTTAGAGTTAATTTTATATGGTTTGAGGTGAGGGTCAAGATTTTTTAAAAATATGGTCACTCATATGCATTTGACATACCAAATCAGTTTTAAAGTATCTTACAGCTTCTAAGCTAAGTTATAGATAAGAAATGGGCCTTTGGTTCGTGTGTTTGGATGGTATGGAGCAGCTAAATATCCAGAACCAGCTTTCACTCTGTTGTGACTGATTTATGCTGGTGGCCACTGCCCAGTTTCTATAGAACAGGTCTCCATGTCATGAAGATATGATTGCAAGGAAACTCTGGCACCCACATAGATAATTTCAACCATAACATCAAGGGCTCACTGATTTCTTCCTTCTTGTTTGGATTAGATTTATTGGCTCTTCTAGGAGACCATTTTCCACAGCAGAGGTTCAAAGTATATCAGTATTTCTACATGGCTATAACCAATTACAAAAATACAGTGTTCAAAAGAATTCCACCTATAAATTCAGTATGTCTGTGGGGATAACTATGTTTTTTTAGGTTACTCTTAAAAGCAATTCCCAGAGGAATTACATAACATGAAATTTCCATGGCACATTTAAAATATGATTTCATTTTCATTTATTCACATATATGTAATTTTTCAAGAATGTGGATGGTACTCACACATTGTGTGGGTTTTCACATGCACATATACCCATATATAAACACATACTACACCACATCAGTTTTGAAATTTCTAAGAAGGGAAAAAACTTATGCCAGACAAGTAGACTTATTTCATCCTTCAGTTATTGGTGCTGCTTCTACAGGAAAAATCAGAAGATTCTTTTTTGAAGGCACATAAAACAAAGCCAACAACATTTTGAAAAGATATGTCCAAAGTTATACTTTTCATAGCCTACTGCCCTATTTTACTTCCAGAAAAATTTGGTATTTGCTCTTGGAGCATACTTTTGAATATGGACTTCAGATACAAACTTACTTGTATATCCTAAAAATTATTACAAAACATGTAGATATTCTTGATAAGCATGCATATAGCATCATAGAAAGTACTTTCCAGGTATACTGAGCTTTTCACATTTTTGCTCACTGTTAGCTTTTGTGGCAGGAGATTGTATAAGCAGTAAGTTCTATGTAACTGATCACTCTACTAGGGTGTTCCTGAGTGGATTAGTAAAATGGGATGTTAAGTGGAAACTTAACATCCCATTTTAATTACATTATCATTCCAGAGAACAGTCAGATTTCAGAAGGGTGTTTTGAATCAATAGGGAGACTTTTAAGAAAAACCTAAAATGCATGCACATTACTAATAAGATTTAGTATTTGGGATTCAGTATTTTTCAAAATGTGAGAATGGGTGACTTCTATCAGCTCCTACTCTTATAATAAATTTGGAAGTTGTTTTCTGTGCTATTCACAACAGCCATGGTTACCCAAAAGGAAGGCGAGAAAGAGCAAATGAATACAAACAAAATTTCCCTAATGCAGAAAGATACAGACCATGATCAGACAGGGAATCATATTTGTTTTATTTCCAGTCATTTGGAATGATCTAACATTTCTTACTTCTGGCTCCATCACTCGGGAGATCATCCAGAACTCTTTGAAATGAAACCCACTGTCATACTTTCCACTGTGGCAGAATCTCCATATAAGCACTTTGTTTTGCATTTAAATATATATTGCTTTTAAATTTTAAATGGTGATATGAGTGAGAACCCTTGGCAGCAAAGAAATTAGATTGGGAAGTCAAGTGAGAAAACAAGAGCAGGCAAATATATTAAAATAGGGCTTTTCATTTGTTGTGTCTTAAACACCCATCTGGAATCCAGAATGAGTCCGCAGATGCCTGTACCCAGTTTGATGTTTTCTTGAATGTTAACGTCTTTCAAGATGGTAAGCTAGCAATGCTTTCAAGACATACTACTTGGGAGCAAAGAGAAAACAAATACAGACTCATCAAAAGAAAAACTAAAAACTGAAAATATTTCCATCTAGACCATATTCTGGAATTAGACCCAAAGAAGGAAAAAATAGAAAATGCAGTTCTCTATGCATTTCTATTCATAACTCTACCAAGTTCTTTCCCATAAAATTAAGAAACAGAAAATTCACTGTCTCTATAAAAGCAAAAGATCAAATCATTTTGCCATCATAGAGATGTGTATAAAGGTAAAATATGTGTATATATGTTATTAAATGCTATGCTAGATGATGTACATATTTTGTATAAAGGAATACAAACGTATTATTTTGGGTTATGTGTGTGTGTATGTTTGTGTGCATTGTCACTGAAAAATGATATCCAGACTGAAAAAGATCAAAGAAAAAATAGGCAAAGTAATAAACAGACTTAAGAATATAACAGATGGGGAAAATGTGAGGGAAGTGAATATATTTTGCCAAAGAAATGATACTGAGTGGGTCAGGAAATGAAAACATTACCTAAATACTTATATACTGAGCATAAACACAGGGTCAAATCAGGCCCTCAAAGACTCATAGCTCCCACTGAAGTCAAACGTCTGCACTGAGAGTCGTGTACACGCGTTTGAAGACACAACTCAGTCTTAAGCAGCTAATAGGTGAGAAATAAGTATTTATTTTGGGTAGAAATAGCCAGACTAGTGAGTTTAAAAGGAGGAAAACTCACTTTTGAAGTAAAAGGGGACCTTTTCACCATGAGGAAAAACAGACGCCAAAACAGCTTGTCTAATGAGGTAATCGCAGTAAACAGTAGGCGTGCTTAATTTAAGATTAATTAGGTCAGTAGAAATTCTATGTTGATTTAGTCAGGGACTAAGTGCAAACACCTACGGATCCTTTTCCATCAAATCACTTCCAGTGTAATAATATTAATCATTATGATAATAATCTTGAGGCATCTCTCATAGGATAAATTCATATGACCATGGACTTAAAAAAGAATAGAGGCAAAATTAGTTTTAAGATGCACTCTTTGTTAAATAGACTGCAGGACGCTAATGGATAAACTGATCCGTTCAACACAATAATTCAACCTAATGTGAGAATAGTCTTAGCTTCAAAGAGAAAACTTACCTTTTGAAAACCAGAAGTGTACTAAGCAGATTGACAATACTAAGCTGATGGACCGTCTGCCTGTGTTATTGCTATTGGCTCCAGTCCCTTGGGAGGGAGCATGATTTCCACATCAACCTAAGTTCTGAAAGCTAAGTTCTGAAAGTTCCATTTGAGTACCTAAAAAGTAGTCAACAATCATCTTCATTTTACACATCCTGTAGTTTAGGAGATAAGAAAATTCCCTGACAGTCTTAGCAGACCTCCTGACTTAAGATCCAAGGAGGTTTGCTCCCACTGATCAGAGGAGAAACATATCGGTGAATCCATTGACATTTTCATTTTATGCATTTAGCATGCAATAGCCTTTCCAAATAGTTATGATAGAATCTACCACTTTCACAATGTATAATGGTAGGCAGAATTTTTTTTTCCAGTGCAAGGGAATGTGAAAAATAACTGTGCCAAGAATGAATTATTTGAATTTAACACACAAGCTGCAGCTGGTCACTAAAACCCATTTGTGACTTGTCAAAGAAATGTGCGGAATCACAGAATCATTTTCCCAGTTGTAGCTGTCTGTTCGTGTGTGCAGAAATTGAACATTTCTGATTGGATTTATGAAAGAGAAAGACTTCTCCAAGAAACTCCTTTTAGCACTCAAAATACCAAATAACAAATTTGAAAGATGTAACACTGACATTTATGCATCGCTTTTCCTTCACACTTCAAACAGCTTCTACAAGTTTCAGACGACTTCTACAGCAGTATTAACCTTATTTAACAGATGAGGAAATTGGAGGGAGGGGGGGTAGTAAATTTCCTCAACCCTACCCACTATAACCCTAGGAACATTAAGACACAAGCTTAATGTCTGAAACACAATTAGCACAATGTTTACAGACTCAGAGTATTTCAAGATCCATATACTGCTCATCCAACTAGCCAGACATTCACCAACTCAGTCTGGACCTAAAGGACATTCATTTCAGCTATGACCACCTTGAAAGTCTCCTAGGAAACATGGGGTCCCTTTTCTACTCTCTGCTGCCACACTTGCATCCATTCTTTTGGGGTTGCCAGAAGTCATATCATACATATTGGCATCACCAGGAATCCATGTCATCTGACATTTGCTGCTGCTCCACCATGTTTTACTTCTCTCCTGTTGACTGTTGATGGAACTGCACAACAGCTGAGTCAGAATTGTTCAGGGTTAAGCACTACAGATTCTGAGACAAAGTCAGGGTAAGCAATGCCCCTAGATTGCCATTCCAAGTCTGTTTTGCTACCCTCATGTTTCCAGCACCACTCGGTGCTTCCAACAGCATCCAGTATGGGGCTTTCCCCGTGGTAGAAACTCAAGCATTTCCCACATGAGTAAGTGGAGTATAGATGGACAAATTAATATTAGACATGTGGTTAATTTCATCAGTAAACACACTTTATGTTCAGACACTGATTATTTTCACAAGCAGTCATAAATTAGCAGCTCTAGGTGAGTTTTGTTTTCATCCCTTGAAATGTTGGCCCAGATGGTCTTCTTTAACATTTTAACTAATTGACAACATTTAAACATTGAGAAATTTTGCACACAAAAAATTTACACTTCTTGCTTTTCTTTGAAAAAAGGCCTGAAGATTTGGTCATGCTAAGTTCACATACCAATATGACTGCCCTTAGCTGAAGCAGACTAAGTTTCCCCATTTAGAGAGGTCATTCAGACACTTTCCATTTTGTCAGAGTCCTCTTATTTTTTTTCCTATTGCCGAGGCTCAGTGCCATTTGCTATTTATCATCAAGCCTGTGATTGTTTTTCTTTTAGCTAGTGACTTCACTTTTTAATTATCTGTATAGTTCACAATAGAATTTGATTTTGATCTGATTTACATCTTCTTCAAATAAAATGTACAGAGGACTTGCATGCTAGTCTCACCTTGATACTAACTTGTTATCTTAGCTAAGTTATTTGACCAATTTGTTCATTTTTAAAAGGAGGAGGTTGGACTTTATGAATAGTGCCCGAACTTAAGTCTCAATCTCTTTGGTACCACAAAACTAATAACAGGGATCCAAGAACTCTTGGGATTATCCTCAAAACCTAATGTCAATTCTATATTCCATTACAGAATGTTGATAGCAACTCAGAATTGTACCAATTGATTATTGGTAGATATGGCTATAATTATTATTTTTCTTCCTTAAAAAACTTTAAAAAAATTTTTTTTTATTTTGGAGATATGGGGTAAAATTCAGGGTTAGGTATACAAATGTTCATTATGCAGGTACCCTTTTTGATGAGGTGTGCTCCCCCTCCCCTGGCAGTTTCCCGTTACTGCCAATCCCACTCCCAAACTCCTGGCAGTTTCCACCTACTGCCAATCCCTTTCCTACAGTATTATGATAATCGTTCAAGGTCCACTTATGAGTGAGAACATGTGATACTCAGTTCTTTGTTTCTGTGATAGATCATTCAGTATCATAGACTCTAAGTCCATCCAAGTTGCTGTGAAGTTAATAATTTTGTCCTTCTTTATGGCTGTGTAATATTCTGTCGTGTATATGTACCACATTTTTTTTAATCCAGTCCTCTTTCAGTGGGTAGCATGGTTGGTTCCATGTTTTTGCTATTGTAAATAATGCTGCAATAAATATGCATGTGCAGGTATCTTTTTCATAGAGTGATTTGAGTTCCTCCAAGTATATTCCCAGTAGGGGGACTGTGGGTCATATGGGTGGTCGATTTTTAGGTCTTTTAGGAATCACTTAACTGTTTTCTACAGGGGTTGTATTTTTGTTGATTTCTACTGTTGCTTGTGAAGCTTTTGCATTTCCAAACTTATGACTCCAAATAATTCAAGCATTCTGATAGGGGAACTTGTTAGGAAGCAGACCTGGTTGGTGCTGGTGAAGTGAGAATTTAATTTAAGCTAACGGTTGGGTTATTGGTTGGATGAAGTGACCAATAAGTTACTACTTTTAGCTCTGGCACCTAGATTGAACTAGCAACAGGGGTGGATGTATATAACTGCTAATTTTCTGTTGGTATGGGCATGGCTATTATTAACAAAAATGGGCCTGTAATAAATTGTTTTTGAAACAAGTGCAGGTTTCTGTGTTGTTTTTCAAACATGAATCTTGTAGAAGTCTTTGATAGAGAACTATTTGGTCCTTAGCGATCATTCTTAGTAGAATAAATTCTATGTAAACGTTGGCTTATTCTCTTTATTCTGTTTCCAATATGGGGCAAATTGAAAAAGTACTTCATTTTCATCCTCCCTCAGTGTTAGACTTTCTAAGATTTTTGCTTTTAATTTTTTTCTTCTAATTGTTAGTGTTGGGAGCCAGCCATGGAGGCCTGCCTGCTGACAAAGTCCTGGGGGTTGAAGACGCCAGGTCACAAAGTGAACCTGGTAAGCTGAAACTCTTGCTTCTTCTATTTTAGTTGTGGATGCAACCGGAAAATTCTGTACAGTCTGAAGATGGAAAACAAAATCCCACTCACATCATTTCTCATCCCATGCACAGAAACAAAGGGAATTTGAGAGAAAATTACCTTCACTTTATATGAGTTCCCCCCTAAGTTTCTATGTCCCCAACCTCTTAGTATTCGACCACATAATCGCATAATTAAGTATTGTTGTTGGGAAAGTTACCATAGGTCAGGAGGTGCTCACTTTAATGCACGTAAGGGAATTCATTGGCCTTGCCAGGGAACTATAGATGAACACTTCAATTACCATGTGTGGCTAGACAATCACTTGGTAGACTTTGTTCCTTCTGATTGGCGATTATTATCATTTGTGAGGAGAATGCCAATGCACTAATTATGCTTATTTGAGCTTTAAATGTGGAATTTTATGTACACCTGAATGGCCATTTTTTAATGTTATGTTACTTCCTGCTATTTGGATTAAGTGCATATAGGATTAAAAATATAAGTTTGGATTACTATAGCAGTTTAGTACTTGATGACTTTTTGAAACTTGGTAGAGTAGATTTAGGCAGTAGGTGTGTTCTTTTAAGCTTAAAAGAATAACAGTTGGATTAAGTGTTTTAAATAATAAAGGAGGACTGCCCGCTTTAGCGATCACAAGATAGTGATGCTTCCAAGAAGGCATTGATATGTAGAAAAATGCACATCGAAATGGTTTTTTGGAGAACATCATGCATGAACGGTTTTTGTCTTAGATAAAGTTACTGATTGTGTTTAATTCTAAGGATTTTTTGTAAAATTACTTCCCTGTGTAAGGGCATATAAGCTCATTGTTAACTGTTAATAAACGGCATCTGTCCTGCTAACACCAGAGTCAGTTGTCCAAAGTGTTTCCTTCAACACCGATGCCATTTCCTTCTTCGGGAAACCCTGAACCCAGCTGGAGCGAGACTCTGGCAGGTTAGTTCAAAGCTTTTGACATCTTCTCATGTGCACAGCATAAAGGATCAAATGAAATAATTTAGCTTGAGGCCCCTGAACATTGTAAAGTTAGTAAACACAAAGTCAATAATTAATATTATTGACAACTACTTCAACAAGGAAGAAAAACATAGGCATAGTAAATCTTTTTACTCTGAACCCCCATCCAGTTTTTACTCTACTATAGTTTCAATATTCCAAGGAAAACCTAGGCGTATCTGCAAGAATCTTCCAGGCAGAACTTTTCAGTGTTCAGAGAGAAAGTTGATAGAGTTAAAGTGCACACACGCATCTGGGAGGTGGGCAGGAAAGTGTTGGCTTTATTGTCACTGAGGGTCTCCAACTGGAAGTCAAACTAAATTCAGCACACTTGCTTGGGAAAAAGGATGGGGGATTCAGCACCCTTTCCATTCTTCTTCCATGTTCTCTTTCTACATCAGATCAAGTATCGGGTATTGCTCAGAAAGGAATGCCACCATTCAGGTGTTGCTCGGGAAGGAATGCCACTGTTCGTAATGAGGACTATGAAGCTACATCACATAGGACAGCATATGCTTTGCTGTCCAGCTCTCAAAGCCATGCTCTGCATCGCACCTGAGACTCCATAGCCTTCTAAGATTGCTCCTTCCTGACACTGGCTGGTTTTCCTGCCAGAGAGTCCGTTGGACTTACTTCAGATTGATGTCATCTACTAATTAAGGAAACATTCCCTGAATCTGAACCTTGAGGCAATGGGAGACATGACACTTGCTGCACCTTTCAATATAGCCAAGTGAAAATGGAAGAATTTGTGGAGGGAGGAGGACTTGCTGGGCAAGTGAGCTAGAAACACTCTCCAAGAGGTCCTGTGACGGGGTGGCCCAGCTCAAGGAGCTGAGCAAATGCAAAACAGTTATTTCACTGATGCTACCACTGGCAACATAGTAGAAAAAATGCATATCTGGCTCATTAGTCAACTTCATTTCTGACACAGAACAAATCTCTCCATGAATTGCTACGGATCTGGTGGATCTTTCATGAAAACTGAAATGGGATATGAAGTCAGTAACATCAGAGGCTCTTAAGCCAGTCTACAAGCTCCTATGGAGGAAAAAACCCCAAAGCAAACTTCATATGAGATGTGACTAAAGCTTTTTTTTTCATGCAACATAGTCTGGAAAATAGAAGTATCTTTGGAGAATCTCATGAAATTAGTTCTTAAGCAGATTTTCATTCACTCTGTTGGAAGTGTCAATCCTTCCAATCCCCATGTCTGAGAATATTGCATGCTAGGTCTAACTCCAATACTATTTAGGTAGGTGGTGGTGGTGGGGTGTGTGTGTGTGTGTGTGTGTGTGTGTGTGTGTGTGTGACGTAATTTTACTTTTCCATCTGTAACACAAAGAATTCAATCTATTTGGGTCATATTATGTTTTTTCATTAGGTTATATCTTATTCCTCATTAAAGCAGGTTACTTAGTGTGCTGTCTTAAGGATTCTAAAGCTGCAACCAAGACTGCATGAATGATTGTAGCAATTGATTAGCAATGTCTGTCATGGGTGAGGGAGTGGAGTGAAGAACATAATGGCCCTGTATACTCTATCTTTGGAATAAATGGCCTAGGGGGACTTCCAGCAAGATGGCGATGGAGCAACCTGATCTGTGAAACCCTCTGTAAAGGAGAACTGCAGTGGGTCTCTGGCTTTCGCCCTGGGGGCTGCGGAACCCCAACATCGCAGCCTGTTCTTCATAAGGAGCTCGGCCATTGCCACCCCTGGGTCATCGCAGCGGACAGGACAGCCACTGCAGGGCAGATGCTGCCGCCGCCGCCGCAACTACCAGTAGCACATCGCACCACCCAGGCCGGAGGCGATCCATGACTTCAGTCCTTGAAGCCCCTTCAGGGAAGATCTGCTGGGATTGCTGCCACCTCTCCTGCGACCGAGACGTCCTGCCCGCCGTGAGTCTCCTGCCATGTGCCCTGAGGCAGGCATCCCTCTCCAGTCTCTGCCGGTTCCTGTCCGGCACCACCCCCTCTGGGGCGAGCACCTGAGATAGCACCACCTGCTGGCGATTCAAGGTAACAACACCGAAATGGAAGAAACAAGCTTGAAAAAGATATAGGCCCGAATGGTGAACGGAGGGTTATCTGAACTGTCCTTCACAGCAGACGAGGGGTAACTGACCCCCAATTGCAAACTAATTTAAAAGCTTGAAAAGAAGGCTAGAAATCAGAACTGAAAGGACATTGGACTTAAATGAAAAGTCTGAGTGTGCTTCATAGATTCTGTTAGTTTAATGACTTAATTCTATTCCCACTGTATTGTTCCTTTTTTTTCCTCTTCCTTTTCTTCTCTTTTCTTCTCTCTGAAAACCATATCTTTGTAAAGAGGAAGAGCACACCAATAAGGTGGCCGGTTAGCTTGTATGTTAGCATCAATATATGTTTTATTTTTTTTGTATGGGAGTTGGTTCGTCTGTAGTTGTGGTCTATTGTTTTATCTGTTTCAGTATAGGTCTCTCCATTTGTTGGCACACATTTGTTTCCCCCTTTACTCCGTTATCTCTCCACCCGCCTCTTCAACCCACTGTCTGCTCCATTCTCTTCCCTCTGCTAACCACATTTTACTTCAAGGAGTAAACCTACAGCCCCACTGCACGGACAGATTTCAAGGCAGTGGGAAGTGGGTTCCAGATTAACCACATACCTGTCAGCGAATACCAGGACCTGCAGATAGATTTTGAATCACAGGTCTTCCCTTAAGTAAATCTCAAAACTGCAAAAAGGACCACATCCAACCTACAGTGCAACTCCAGAATTGAACGAAGTAAGAGGACATACATAAAGAATAGGAGACTGAACAAACAGAAGTAAAACCATTCCCTTTACCCCTGAATAACAGAATTAAAGAAGACGGTGATGTGGAGGGAAGGAAAAAGTAGGAGGGGGAAAACCTCACAAATGAAGAAAAACCAAAAGAAGAATATAGGTCTCACACAGACCCCTGGGAGATCAGACACTGAGAAAACAGATTCTGGAACACAAACAATGAAGAACCCCAGAATGACTGATCACATGCAACAAACCCAGACATCAAGACATTAATGGAGAGAATTAAACAAATTGAAGAGAGACAAGAGGAAAATAGGAAGGAGCTGATGTCAGAAATAACAGCAGTAAAGAATACTGTGATGGAAATGAATAACAGACTAATAAGCATGGAAAGCAGAATTAGCCAAGCAGAAAAAAGAATCTCAGAGCTCAAAGACCAAAACACAGAACTAACCCAAACTGTCAAAAGCATAGAAAAGAAGCTCAACAAAACATAACAAAACCTTCAAGAGATGAATGATCACTTCAAGAGACCAAACCTAAGAGTAATTGGGCTTCCTGAGGCAGAGAGAGAAACAGAAGCCACACTGGAACAAACATTTCATGAAATCATTCAAGAAAACTTCCCTCACCTCATCAAGGAGGAAAAAATTCAAACACAAGAGATTCAGAGAACCCCTGCAAGACAACAAACGAGAAGACCAACTCCCAGACACATAATAATTTGCCTAAACAAAGTAACTATGAAAGGAAAAATCCTAAAGGCAGCAAGAGAAAAAGGCCAGACTACCTACCAGGGAAAACCAATTAGAATAGCAGCAGATTTATCCACAGAAACCCTTCAGGCTAGGAGAGCCTGGAGCCCTATCTTCAAAGTTCTAAAAGATAAACAATTTCAACCAAGAATAACCTACCCAGCCAAACTAAACTTCTTTAGTGAGGGAGAATTGAAATCGTTTCCAGATATCCAATCCCTAAGAACCTACGCTGTCACCGGACCACCTCTACAAGAAACACTTAAGAAAGTACTGAACACAGAAGAAAAAGAATAAAGAACAACAACATTCTTCATAAGAGTACCGACAAAAGATTAAAAACACACATGAGCCAACTCCAAAACCCAAATAAAGACAACAAACAAACAGGAACAACTCTGTAAGACCTTTTTGACAGGGATCAACTCTTGCATTTCAATTATTAGCATAAATGTGAATGGACTAAATGCACCACTGAAAAGACATAGAATGGTAAAATGGATAAAATATCATCAGGCAACAATCTATTGCCTTCAAGAGACTCACCTCACTAAAAGGACACCCACAGGCTCAAAGTAAGAGGATGGGAAGCAAACTTTCAGGTGAACAGAATACAAAAGAAAGGAGGAGTAGTGATCTTAATTTCAGACAAAATACCCTTCAAGCTATTAAAAATCAGAAAAGATACAGAAGGCCACTAGATAATGATATAAGGCTCAATCCATCAACAAGAAATATCTATCCTAAACATATATGCACCCAACATAGGTGTGCCAACTTTTATAAAGCAACTTCTAGGAAAACTAAAGAAAGATATTGACTCTAACACCATCATAACTGTGGACTTTAATACCCCACTCACAACCCTAGACAGATCATCAGGACAAAAAATCAGCAAGAAGATCCGGAACCTCAATGTGACTTTCGACCAAATGGACTTAATTGATACCTACAGTACACTCCATCCAAAGACCATAGAATATACATTCTACTCATCACCACATGGAACGTATTCTAAGATCGACCACGTAATTGGCCATAAATCAAGCATAAGGAAATTTAAAAGGACTGAAATTCTACCACGCACCTTCTCAGACCAGAGTGGAATAAAATAAACATTGACACCAACAAAGTCCCCCCAAAACTCACAAAGACATGGACACTAAACAGCATGATGCTAAACAACTCCTGGGTCGATGATGAAATCAAAACAGAGATCAAAAGATAACTGGAAGCAAATGAAAATGAAGAAACATCTTACCAAAATCTCTGGGACGCCTTGAAAGCTGTAGTAAAAGGGGAATTTATATCCCTACAAACACATATGAAGAAAATGGAAGGAACACAAATTAACAACCTAACAAGCCACCTAAAGAAGCTGGAAAAGCAAGACCACAAAATTTTAGCAGAAGAATCCAGATCACCAAAATAAAAGCCCAAATCCAGGACATAGAAGACAAAAAGATAATACAAAATATCAATGAAACAAAATGCTGATTCTTCGAAAGGATAAACAAGATAGATGGTCCACTAGCTAGACTGACCAAGAAAAAGAGAGAAAAAGCCCAACTAAGCACAAAGAGAAACACAAAAGATGAAGTCACATCTGACCCTGAAGAAATACAAAAGATCATTAGAGACTACTATGTACACTTGTATGGAAACAAACTTGAAAACCTTAAGGAAATGGAGGACTTTCTGACATACACAACATGCCTAGGTTGAAACAAGAAGAAATTGAGGCCCTAAATAGACCGATAACAATCAAGGAAATTGACTACGTAATAAGAAAACTTCCTACAAAAAAAAAGCCCTGGTCCAGATGGCTTTGCAGCAGAATTCTACAAGACATTTAAGGAGGAGCTGATACCAATCCTACTGAAGGTATTCCAGGCGCTTGAAAAAGATGGAACTCTCCCCAAATCATTTTACGAAGCCAACATCACATTGATACCCAAGCCAGGTAAAGATCCAACAAATAAAGAGAACTACAGGCCAATATCTTTGATGAACATAGACACCAAAATTCTCAACAAGATCCTAGCAAACCAAATTCAGCAATACATCTCAAAAATCATCCATAATGACCAAGTAGGCTTCTTTCCTGGGATGCAAGCCTGGTTCAATATTTGTAAAACCATAAATGTAATTAAATACATCAACAGATGTCAAAACAAAAACCACATGATCATATCACTAGATGCAGAAAAAGCTTTTGATAAAATCCAGCACCCCTTCTTGATAAAAACCCTTGAACATCTAGGCATACGGGGAACATACCTCAAAATAGTAAAAGCCATCTACGAGAAACCCACAGCCAGCATACTCCTAAATGGACAAAAATTGGAACCAATTCCCCTGAAAACTGGAACTAGACAAGGATGCGCACTCTCTCCCCTCCTGTTCAACATAGTATTGGAAGTCCTGGCTAAAGCAATCAGAGAAGAGGAGGCAATCAGAGGTATTCAAATAGGAAAAGAGGAAGTCAAGTTATCTCTCTATGCAGATGACATGATGGTGTACCTTGAAAACCCAAGAGAATCTGTCAAAGGTCTCCTTACATTGATAAAAGCCTTTGGCAAAGTCTCAGGATACAAAATAAATGTACAAAAGACAATCGCATTTCTCTACACCAATAATAAACAAACAGAAACCCAAATAAAAAACACAGTTCCATTCACAATAGCCACAAAAAAAATGAAATACCTTGGCATCTTCCTGACCAGAGACGTGAAAGACCTTTACAATGAAAATTACAAAACACTGCTCAAAGAAATCAAAGCCGACATGAACAAGTGGAAAAATATTCCATGTTCATGGATCGGAAGAATCAACATTGTGAAGATGTCCATCTTACCTAAGGCAATCTACAAATTCAATGCAATACCCATTAAATTACCAACAACATTCTTTTCAGACCTAGAAAAAACAACACAGGAATTCATATGGAAACACAAACGTCCAAGAATAGCCAGAACAATCCTCAGCAAAAAAAACAAAGCAGGTGGTATCACAATACCAGACTTCAAACTTTACTATAAAGCTACAATCATCAAAACAGCTTGGTATTGGTACAGGAACAGGCATATAGATCAGTGGAGCAGAATTGAGATTCCAGAAGCAAAACCTCAATG